>NW_005841936.1:3452775-3524277 GCF_000455745.1 Alligator sinensis
CCTAGGTACTTTACATTTCCAGGAGTGCTTAATTTATGTCACACAAGGTTAGGCCCGAGACCCTTGCAAAGGGTAGTAGCAAGACTTAATTCTTTACTGTAAATAATTCTTTATATAAGTTCCTGTAAATAAAATGTTGTTTCCACATGACAAGCCTCATTAAGACAGTACCAACTTGCTGCTTTGGGGACAAGCTGCATTGCTTAGCTAATAAGTTATGACTGAGAGGATTAACATAAGACCCTGGCCCTTCAGTTTGCTGAGCAGACACAAGCAACAGTCATTTTGCTAGCTGCCTGGCATGCACAGTGTCTCCAGGAGTGCTTCTGTTTCAGGGAAGAAAACAGCTTCCCTACTTAAAATATGCAACCAATTTTGCAGGGGAGAGGGGGGATGACTGCTAATTTTCAGGTAAAAGGTATGTGTTGTATATGGCTGTACTGTTCCCGTACAGGAAAGGAAACAAGCTGTACTAAGATATCTTTATACAGTAAAAGCCGCGTTAACCAGCACTTCATTAACCGGCACGCTCTATTAACCAGCATGCTGGTTGACACCGGTCGACGTAGCAAAAAGGAAACTGGAAATGGGACTTCGGTTTTGTGGAATCCCACAGCCTGCGCGGAGCCCCCACTCCCTTTCCCCCAGCACACTGACACCATGGGAGGGGCGACATGATTAATCTGAGATGTGGACGTGGTGGGCGGCATCTTTGCCCAACTAGGCAAAGACACCTCTCAGATAACCAGCACATTTGGTTATCTGGCACACACCATTTACCATGGGTTCCAGATAACAGAGCTTTTGCTGTACTAGTATACCTCCGTCCACATGAAGGAATCTTTGTGAGGAATTCATGTTATATCCCTCTTTGGCACTGGTGAGGCCACATCTAGAGTACTGTGTCCAGTTTTGGGCCCCACTACAAAAAGGGTGTGGACAAATTGGAAAGAGTCCAGCAGAGGGCCACAAAAATGGTTAGAAGTCTGGGGGACGTGACTTATACGGAGAGGCTGAGGGAACTAGGCTTACTTAGTTTGGAGAAGAGAAGACTGAGGTGGGATTTAATACCTGAAAGGTGGTTCCAAAGAGGATGGAGCTAGACATTCTCAGCGGTGACCGATAACAGAGCAAGGAGCAAGTTGCAGCAAGGGAAGTTGGGGCTAGATATGAGGGAAAACTCTCTCATGAGGAGGGTAGTAAAGCACTGGACCAGGCTACCCAGAGAAGTTATGGAATCACCATCCCTAGAGATTTTTAAGCCCTGGGTAGACAAAGCCTTGGCTGGGATGATATGGTTGGGGATGGTCCTGCTTTGAGCCGAGGGTTGGACTACATGACCTACTGAGTTCCCTTCCAACTCGTAATTTTCTAAGATTTTAGATTACTGAGAAGAGTCCAAATAGATTCTCTCTTCTTCCACATCATGAAGATAAAATTATAGGAAAGTTGGGCTGAGTATGATGTTCAGATCCTCTACTTTGCCCACAAAGAAAAATAATGTCTCAGATCTCCTTTCCTCATCTGCAGTGCCAGAGCTGCTTAAAGGACAGTCTGAATGGCCCACATACTTACAATAGGGTCCAAATCACAATTAAGGGAGCCTCTCCCTCTCCACCCCTGTTGCGCAATATGGACCAAAGGCCACTGCTCTTTTTGACTCTTCCTGAGGTGAAATCATTGCCAATCTTTTACGTACCCTCCTGGTAAACATTGTCCAAGCCGTTTTTCAGTCCTTACTCTTGCTTTCCCAAATGTGTATTAATGGCTGTTTTTATCGCCTTGTTTGTCTCAGAAGAGAAGACAAGTGTCTTGGGATTGGTGTGTACACACATCACCTTTCCCATCATGATTTAATGAGTGGCTGAATGGGCTGCCACTTTTCTGCCAGTGAGTCAATATTGTAATCCTGGGGCAAGTGTTCAGATGCACTTCTCAATGTCCCAGGACAAACTGTTAGCACTTCTTATCCCATGAACCTTTTTAGGGTTTGTCCCAGGGCAACAGACATGGATGTCTGAATAATTCGACTTTGTCCTGGGACTTTATCCTTTCAGACTGTGTGAATCAACATCTTCCAGTGTGCATATTCTTTTTTATTGTATTATAAAATTAAATGACAGTTGTATTCTCATAAAAAAGAAAGCACATGCATAAAACTAGGTGGTTTTAGTAACTTGGAATAAGAAAGTAAACAGGGGACGGGGCACATGTCATTGCAAAATATTGGTAACAGGAGGGTTGTAGCATAATTGTATTGGGAGCACTGGCAACAATTACAGAATTACATCATCCATGCTACATTGTTCCATTTTGAAGCTGACCCTTCATGTAGGTTGACTCCACACTTTTCAGGTTCAGGTGTTGGGTAACAGTCTTCTCCTCAAATATAAGTTGATAACTGTAGTAAAGTACTTGAACTGCTTTTGCCCTCACAGAATCCCACAGTAGAATCAAATAACCCACCAAATATTTAGTCTGGAGAAGGGAAGACTGAGCGGGGATTTGATAACCACCCTTTATGTATTTGAAGACTGTTATCAGAGGATGGTGATAAACTATTTTCTGTGACTGCATGGGGTCAGGACTAGGAGCAATAGTCTCAAATTGCAGGAGGGAAAACTTTAGGCTAGATATTAAAAATAATTTTCTCACTAGGAAAGTAGTTAAACATTGCCATCCAGGTGTTACCCACTTTGTATTTTGTATTTTTGATTATTCCTCCTGAGGTGTAGCACCTTGCATTTGTCAGCATTGAATTTCATCCTGTTAGCTCCAGCCCATCTTTTCAATCTGTCAAGATCCTTCTGAATTGTGCTCCTGTTCTCCAACATGTTTGCAGTCCTTCCCAGTTTCATGCTGTCTTCAAACTTGCTCAAGAAGCTTTCTGTGGCAGCATCCAAATTGTTAATAAATATGTTGAACAGTGCCAGGCCTAAGACAGACCTCTGTGGGACTCCATTCGAGGCCTTCTTCTATTCTGACATGGATCCATTTGTAATTACCCTTTGCTTGTGCCTATTTAACCAGTTATCTATCCATCTTACAGTAGTTTTGTCCAGCCCACATTTCTGCAATTTGTTTATGAGAAGGTCATGCTGAAGTCCAGATACTATATCTACAGCATTCGCTTCATTGACTCAAGTAGTTACTTTGTTGAAGGAGATCAAGTTTGTTTGACATGATCTGTAATACATGCTGAATGCTTGTGATCAACTTTTCCTTCTGCAGGTGCTTGCAAATGGCCTTCCTTATGATATGCTCAGTAACTTCCCTGGTATTGAGGTGTGGCTAACCAATCTGTAGTTCTCTGGGTCCCCATTTTTGCCTTTTTTAAAGAAGGTACTATATAGTCCTTTTTCAGACCTGTGATACTTTCCCCATCTCCCATAGCTTCATAAATATATTAGCCAAAGGGTTTGAGATCACCTCTACCAGTTCCTTCCGTACCCTGGGATGAAATTCATCAGGCCCTGCTGACTTGAATTCTTCAGATCCAACAAAAGCTCTCTGACTTTCTCTTTTGTTATCTTGTCCCTCAGGTTGTTCCCTTTCTTATCCAAACAACCTTTAGGTATCTGATTGCAGCTTAATTTTTTTGTGGAGACTGAGCCAAGTAGCTTTTGTGTAGCTCTGCATTTTTTCCATCTTCTGTTAAAAGCTTGCCTTGGCTTGTTAGCAGTGGACCTGCAGCTTCTTTAATCTTTCTTTTCTGGCTAAAAAACTTATAGAACCTCTTCTTGTTGTCTTTAACCTCCCTTGCCAGGTGCAGCTCATTCTTTATCTTTGCCTTCCTGATTTTGTCCCTGCAAGTTCTTGCTGTTTCCTGATATGTTTCCTTGATAACCTGCCCATCTTTCCATTGCCTGCATGCTTTGCTTTTGTATTTGAGACATCCTAGAAGGTCCTTGTGCAGCCACCTTAGTCTCTTGCCATTCTTCTTGTTCTTCTATCATGTGTGAACAGTTTCTTATTGGCCTTCCAATACTGTGCCTGTTAGAATGGGTGTACTCAACCTTAAGTTTGTGGGCCAAACAGGTGTACTCAACCTCCAGTCCATGCAGCCTGTGGAGCCATCAAATCTGGCCTGCAAGACTTCCCATTGAGCAGGAAATTTAGTGACAGGGGAGTGGTGTTCATTAATATGGTCACCTTCCCCCTGCCAAATTCCTAAACCCTAAGCCTGCACTACTGGTTACATCTGGACAATGTCCCCTCCCTTGCATCTGGATCAGGGCTAGGCCATGCCCTTTTTCCCTGTGGGGCTGAACCTCTCCCCCTTTTCCCTTGCTGAGCTGTGTTGGGGTCAGGCCATGCCCCCTTTCTTCCTTGCATGGACAATCCACTCACTTGTCCCCCCGCCCCGAATCTGGATTGTGGCTGGGCTACCCTGTGCCCCATTCTGCATGGCTGGGTGAGATCCACTGCGCCAGCCCTCATACTGTATCAGGACCACTGTTGGATTCTGGCCCACAGACAGATGGGGCACTACCCATCTGGCCCATTGGTGAAAAAGTCTCCTCCTTTAGAAGCTTCAAGTACTCCCAGGCTCATTAACCTTCAATCTGTCTTCCCATGGCACCATGCCTATAAACCCAAGTCAGTTGAAATCCAACTTTTTGAAATCTAGTATCCTAGTTTTGCTGACTTCATGCTTTTCCTGGCTCAGGATGTGGTGTTCTATTGTATAGTATGTAATTGCTTCCTTTCAAGTTGCCCATTACAGGCAACCCCCGCTTAGCACGCTCTTAATTCGTTCCTGAAAAACCAAGCTTTAAGCTAAATGAATTTTAAGTGAAACCGAAAGTATTTGACGATCCAAGATGGTGACTGCAAATGTTTTTAATGATCCAAGATGGTGACTGCGAGCGTTGTAACAAAACTCGCTGAGTGCTAAGTGAAATCAGGTATCAATTTAAAATGAGTGTTATAGCGAAATAGAGCTCAGCAAAACAGCGTTGGTTTGTGGGGGGAGGAGGTTGCCTGTATCTTCACATCCTCCACCAGGTCTTGCTGGCCTCATGCTTTCCTTGTCTCTGGATCTGGAATTGTATGGTGTCATGATTCATTCCTCTCAAGTTGCCCATCACCTTCACATAGTCTACCAATTTTTCAGTATTGGTCAGATAGATAATCGATCCCCCTAGTTGTATCCTTAACCTTCTGGAACAGAAAGTTGTCCTGCACACAGGTTAAGAACTAGCTTGCTGTGTACATTTGGCTGTATTGTTTTTCCAGCAGATATCTGGAAATTTGAAGTCTCCCATCAGTACCATCTCATAGCTTTTGGGTAATTTTGTCACCTCCTTGAAGAGTACCTCATTCACTCTCAGTTTTGTGGTTTATAATAACCACCATTTGGTACTGTATATTTCACCTCTTATTTTCACTGAAAGGTATTCTGCTCTGCTATCTTTTTCTTCTTGAACCAGCATATGTGTGTCTTGACACACAAGATGACACCATCACCTTTTCTCTCACGGTTGTGTGAAACAGAGTGTAGCATTCAGTGTTGACATTCCAGTTATAAGAGCTGTCCCACCAGGTCTGTCTGATACCATACCAACCAGATCATAGTTCTTTTCACAGGCTGTGACTTCCAGCTCATCTAGTTTATTCCCCATAGTTTTTGTATTTGTATGGATAAATCGTACATATTTGTATTTCAACCCATTTGTTTCCCTTTTGCATCATTTGTTACTATCCGGTGGCTCTCTGGCCCTATCCCAGAGTGGAGCTGCTGCTTCTGGTCCTTTCCTCTCTGGATTGTTGGCTAGGTTGCTGGAGGGTTTTGTTCACCCTTCCCAGTGGTACCTTGTTTAAAGCCCCTCTTGCTAGGTTGGCCAGAAAATTCCTAAAGATGCTCTTTTCAGTTCTGGTCACATGGGCATCTCTTGAAAGCATCCTTCCTCCTCAGATCACCCATCTGTTGCTGAAGAATCCAGAGCCTTCATGTTAACACCACTGTCTCAGCCACCTGCTTATTTCCATGATATAATGGTCTCTGCCTAGGTCTTTGCTTTCCATGTGGAGGATTCATTAGAGCACCACTTGTGCTCCAAGCTCCTTAACCTTCCTACCAAGTGCCTAGTAGGTTCCTCTGATTAGTTCCTTGTTGTTACTGGCAGTATCATCGGTGCCTACATAAACACGCAGGGAAGGGTAATGGTCTGAGGATTGGATGAGACAGTCTGTCTGTGACATCCTGAACTCAGGCATACATCATAACTCTCAGAACCCCAACCTAGATGAGAAATAGGTGCCTCTTGTTCCTCGCAGAAGGAAGTCACCGATAATCTCCACTCTTCACTTCCTTCTTGATGTAATGTTTTAGAAGATTGAAACATACTGTTGTCATTTAAATATTTTAAGTTTAACCTCAGACTTTTTTAGTTTATTGCTAGAAGTTTTCAGGATTATTAATGTTCTTCAAATAAATTGTGGACTGTATACTTATTATCAAACAGAAGTTTTCAACAGCTATGTTTCTGAAGTGTATCTAATTGTAGTTTCCTGTCAGCTCAGTTAGTGGGTTGTTTTCTGGTTCTGTGGTTCCAGTGGTGCCATTGCACATGGACTGCCCCAGAGCTGGGGGCATGAGCAGGGATCCTGGTTTTCTCTGATTAAAAAAAAAAAATTCCCCAATTTTAGGATAAAAAAAAGTAACCCAAAATTCACATTTTTCTGTGATTAGAATGAAACATCACTATAGATATATCTGTATATTAGCAGGGGTGTAGGTTGTAGCCGTGTTGGTCTAAGGACATAGGCAGAGAAGGTTCCTTGGGTGAATTTGATATCTTTTATTAAACCAACCCAAATAGTTGGAGAATAGTTATTAAGCAAGCTTTCGGGTTCAAAAACCCTTCGTCAGGCTAAGGAAGTTTCAGCAGTTGGTGTATGCTCTTCCTGGATGGAATGAAAAGTAAAGAACCATATATTAGTTGTATTTCATTTTAATCACAGAAAAATGTGAATTTTGGGTTACTTTTTTTAATCTGAAAATTGGGGATTATTTTTTTTTATCAGAGAAAACCAGGATCCCTGGACATGAGGCTTCCTGCTCCCTGCAGTTGAGTTCAGGGATCTGGAAGCCTCAGTTTGGCACAATCAATTGCAACAGACTATGGTTTTGTTGTAGGCCCTGATTTAAATGTGTTCATGTTGTAATAATGTTGTGTGTGTAAGTTTTCCTAGACTAGCTTGTATGCAAGGGAAAGAAATGTTAATAGGAACTTTACTAGGACCCAAAGCTGCCTGTTGATGAAGGAAACAGGATGCACCTCCAGCAACACCAAATTAAATAACCTCATTGATGCTACAGGTGGGACTAGCAAACATCTTTTGACATCCACTGCCCTGGGAGGTGTCGAGGGAAAGAAAGAGATTTGTATAAAATGATGGAACAACGGAGAAAAGGGCCTGAAAAGGTGGGGTGGGCTGAGATCAGGAGAAGGAGAACAGTTGAGCTAACTTTGGGATGGTTGGAGTCATGCCAGCTGGACTGGGGATGAAAGGACTGCTTAGCCTTTTGGAGAAGAGCAAGGACTTCTTGCTGCGTTGCATTTGTTTTGAAAGGTAGCTTCCTGACAGAAGGCCACAGGTAGCCAGAGGGGGCTGGGACCAAAAGATTGGGTCCTGGAGACAAAGATTTCTAGCCTATACTAGAAACCATGCCTGGGATGGCTTCAGGGGGATACTCAGAGAGACCAGACAGGACCAGGGGTCCTGAGCCAAGCTCTACCCTAGGGGAATCTGTGACATGGTCATATAGGGTCATACAGCCATTGTGCTCATCTGCCCCTACCGAGAGCTGAACCTACCACCATGAAAAAGCCAGATGACTTTGCACAGTGCACTTAAGTGACTGATGTTGTGGTCTTTTATATCGTTCTGATTATAGGTTGACTGTGCATATATGTAGCCTGTATTTTTTTTAATTCTTTTTTAAGGGAAAAGGTAGGCATGTCTGTAATCAGAACAATGTATTTGTGGTTTTGAGTAACATGATAGACTGACCTGTTGTAAATAGAAAAACAAACCTAACTTTGAACAGTCATGATTGCAGTACAGGTACAGCAAGAAATTTTAGCACTTTGGCCAAGTGTCCCATGGGGTGTGTACCATCATTCCTCTGTTGCCAGTGCAGCTTCTGTGGCAGTAAACGTGATATACTGAGTGAAGACAAAAAATTGTGCGTTTTACCACCAACATCTAACTGGTAGAAAGCTAGGTCTGTTTGAGTTTGGGTAAAATACTTGTGCTATATATGAAGTGATAAAACTACATTTATTGGAAAATGTTAGTATTAAGATGCTTTACAAGCATGGAAGCAAAACCAAAATGCTCTTTGCTGTGGGAACAGTCTACATGGAGTTGATACCTGCAGTGTCTTTGCATGTAATGCAGAGAGTATTAGGGTAATAAATGATGTCTATCAAGATATTGTATAACACAGTGGTGCTGCATTCACACTGTGCCCTAGGCTGGTTACAGACCACAGGGCTGCTCGCAGGCCAGATCCATGGGGCAAGCAGTGGAGGTAATGGGACCAGTGGCAGAGGCAGCAGTGATGGTGGCATAAGTCACTGTGGAGTACCTAGCAGTGGGCCAGGTGGCCCTGGGTTGAGCAGGGTATGTTGGCACAGTCCTCACTCCCCTACTGCTGACAGTCATGTCCAGCAGGGCCCTGGAGCATCACGTTTTAAGGTAGGCCCACCCCCTAAAATCTTTGTCTTACCAGGAGCATCATGGGCTAGACAAAGCACCTGTGCAGCCTGTATGTTTGACACCACTGGTACAGCAGATTTGTGTACTACGTTTAGAATTTGTAGGTTTAATCTACAGATAATTTAAAATGTTAGTACCTTTCTAATGTCCTCTTTTTGGTATTTCCTTTAACAAAAAATGCTCTGCATTTTAAGCTGTCCTTCACAGTAAGCAGAAGTAAAATTAGCATGGCTTCTGTTTTATGTTTCTGTCAAGGGCCAAAGCAGCAGCAGAACAAAACATGCATCTCACAAGTGTATTTAGCACTTATAGTTTGGGTCAGCTGTGACAAGAGCTACGGAGGTATCAAAGTCATATGCAGCTAGCATTTACTACCCCAATTGCAAATTTAGATGGAGTGCTGATGAAATCAGCCTGATTTCTGCACCCCCCCCCTGTCCCCCCCCCCCCAAAAAAATATAAGCTGCTAGTTCACTTAGTTCAGCAAAAACATCAAAGTATGAATGTCAGTTCTGATTTACTGTTCTGGGATCCTGCTAAGCAAGGGTTGCCTGTTGAAAAACAGTTTTTTCAAGAATTAATTCTTATAAGTGGTGAGGTGAACGTTACTAGAGGTGCATCTGGAGAACTGGACAGATCACAGCTCTGGAAGGAAGAAGATAATTTTTTCTAGGCTTCTGGTCACTGAATGGTCAAACCTTGTTATTGTGCAGGAGAGGGTGGCTGGGTCTCTCAGTCTTCCTCTGAACTCGCCTGCCACGACTCTGATTGAAAGAAAGAAGAAGTTCAGTGTTATCCTTAAGAGTGAGGAAACACCACAGACCACCCAGGTGATAAACTTACATAGCGCGGATTTTATTTTCATCAGGAGGTTACAAAGTTGTATTCATCTCGTTAATTGCCTCATTAACGAGGGAAACCAATGTAACTGATAAGATAGCTTCGGAAGCCTGTGTGCGCCCCGGATGCTTTAAACTATTTGCAGACCAGGCTGGGTCTTCCACACTAATTAACTCATTAGTGGGGCACGTTCCCCGTGCCTCCGCGGATCATGAGCCAGGAGCTGTCCCTGTTGCTCCCTCCCTGCCTATTAGCAGAGCTGTCTTGGTAGCATGGGTAGCTCTGCGCTGCTTTTGCTGCCCATACACCTCCCTGGAGCCCTCTACCTTGTTCTCCTTGGCGCGGTGATCTCCCAGAGCCCTGGTTCTTCCTTGGATCTGCCATATCAGCTGCGGGACTTGGGTGAGTACCTCAACTCCTTACCGGTCAACCAGTCCTGGACAGGGTCGGCAGTCCCAGACTCTCTCAGGTTATCGATCAGGCATCTGTCTCTAGTGGGTTATGGAATAGAGAAAATCCCACACAATTTACTGATTCATTTTGATGCACTGGCTGGGGGGAGTAGTTAGCTGATTGCACGATTTCACAATGATTACACACTTAATTTATACAACACAATTTTATTTTAAAACTCTTTGCTACGTATATAACACTGCTTAGCTTTAAGAAACACCACAAACATTAAAAACACAATAATTACATATATCAGAAACAATGCTATAAGAATTAGTGTTACAAAAACAACTACAATTACAACTAAAAGTTAAATTTGAATCAATACTATTATTTTTCATAATATACTTACAATCCTAGAATTCCGAGAAGCCAAATACCAAAATATGGTTTCATTCCTCAGTAGTACGGTTCAATGGGCTGGCCTCAGCAATACGATTCAATGAGCTGGGCTCACCAGTGATAGGACTACGTCCCCTTCCTTCAGTCCCTTTCGGGCGCTCCGCGGCTTCAGCGTGAACTAAGAGATTCGTGTTCATGGAGAGGTTGGATTAGGTGATCAATCTAATCCGAGTTTACACTTGCGATTCTTCCTTTGTTGTTCTGCAAGTGAAGTCACCTCCAAATTGGGACAGTAAGTTACAGGTTTTTATTGAGTGAGCTGCCGTCAGTGGGCTCCTCCTACTCAACTTATCATAACTCCCAAATTTGGGCTCGGATCTTACTCAACAGAAATTACCTTTGTTGAGCATTTTGGGGAGACTTCTTCCATATCACTGTAAATACCCTTTTCTTAGCAATTTGGTTAAAAGGCCTTAGGCTTTGATGTCTCGGAATTCAGGATATTTGCTTTCTTTGTAAAAAACTTCTAAAGATACAATTTAAATTAAGGCTTTAAGTGAAGTCAAGACATTTCGCACGTAGCTCCGAAACAATGAGCTAGATAAGGAGATAAATCCTATCTTCTTCCTGAAACTGGCTAATGGGCTACCTTTACAAACATTCAAACTATTTCATTCAATATGACAGCATCCTTCTCTCTCTCTCCTTTTTGTCTCCTGTGGTCCTTCCTTCTCCCTCCAGTGCCCAAAGGTGAAATGTGCTCACCTGCCGCCTGGCTTATACCAGCCATTAATTACCCTAACCTTCCCCCGGTGCGTGATTCCCCTCACCTGAGTAAGGTGCTCTCTACAGCCACCTGCTCCCGTGACTACCCTAGTAATGGGGCTTTTCTGCCTGAGCCCCTGTTATATTGTGTGATAGCTGTTTTGTCTGGGTGAAATGGACGGGTAATCTCAGTTTAGTCTGTTTCCTAATAGCTAGGTGTTTTCACATAAGTTGCTACAGTATATGGAGGTCTTAGAAGAAAAGCCAAAGTTTGAATGGATTGTAAAAATCATCAACCTTTTTATTGCTACAGTTGGTCTGTCCATTTCAAGATAAATGTGTGCTGACAGGTTAGCATATGGAAATTCACCATTATCCTTTATTCAGCTGTAGATAAATAAAGCAACTTTAGTGCAGGTGTGGCAAAATGGCAGATCTGGCCCATAGCTGGGTTCCGTTTCCTGGCAGCCCTGGTGGTAGCTCCTCCTTCTGGATGGCACGGCTGGACCCAGCCCCGCTGCCTGGGCACCCCAGCCCATGCACCCCACACCCACCACTGGGAGCAGCACCCATATGCTCAGGGTGCACAGCCAGGTAACTAGGATGAGGCCATGGCCAGGAGTGAGACAGGCAGGGATCTCGGGGTGGTGACAGTGTGGGGCTGGGACTGGAGCTAAGTCATGGTCTGCTGTCCACACACCCCTGCGATGAGCATGAGCTCTGTGGGCAGGGGTGTGCAGGGAGCAGATCACAGCTGTGCTCCAGCCCTGGCCCCAAGCTGTCATTGCCTCAAGATCCCAGCCCCAGACGCAGCTCCTGGCATGGCCGGCCACGTGCCCTGCCGGCTGGCTCCTGGCCGGTCTCCGTGGAGACCCCAGGTTCTTCAGGCAGTGACAGCGCAGGGGTGGGGCAGAGCTGCTATGCACTCCCCACGTGCCCCTCCCTGCAGAACTGGGACTGTACCCTGGTCCCACCGTGTCACAGCCCTGTGATCCCCATGATCTCCATGGAGACTGGCTGGGAGCTGCACAGGCAGGGTGTGCGGCTGGGTGGAGAGCTGTGTCTGGGGCCAGGGCTGAGATCTTGGGCTGGTGACAGCATAGGGCTAGGGCTGGGGCAGAACCTGCGTCTGTCTCAGGGCTGTGCGGGTAGAGCAGGGGTGGGCAATTATTTTGGGCAGAGGGCTTCTTACTGAGTTTTGGCAAGCCATCGAGGGCCTCATGACAGGCAGCCCAGGACAGATAAATATTAATTTCCTAAATTAAAACTACAAACCTAAGTGTTTTAGAAATACAGTATATAGGTAGGTAAACTGATGTCTAACCATCTTTAACACTGAAGTTTTTCCCTAACATATTGGTATCTGTACTTTGCTCTTTCTACTTTTCTGCCTCTTCAGTTGCTGTATTCATTCATGGATATAAATGTCTTAATATTGGAGGATGGTGGCATGGTGTCACACACACAGATTATATCTGTTTTTGGTTGCCTTTTGTGTAGTAGTTATCTTAAGTTGAAGAAATATTAATTGTTGAAGTTCTGATGCTTACGTGTTGGTATCTTTTCCTTTTTTGATTTTTAGGGTCACAACTTTGTCATTCTTCCAATAGTAAGCATTTGTTTTTGTCTTAATACTTCTTTGTTTAGTATTGGTATTAGCATTTTTGGAACAATTTACTGTAAATGTTAAAATAAAACCATTTTACTACTGGAGTACGCTTTCTTGAAGAACAATGTCCCTCAGATCTGTATTTGAAACTCATGCTACTTGCAATGATTTCAAAACTAATGATATATCTCTTTAAAAGATAGCTTTGCCTCCCAGGTAAATGCATTTCAAGTTTCTGTTATTTAAATTACTTGTATTATTTTATTAACTAAATGTGTCGCATGGTATTTGGCCTTCATCTTTTGGGATTAAGATCTCATGTAGCTTGCTTTCTCCTGTGTTGGATGCAACATTGCTTGAGTTAAGATTTTTTTCTCTAATATTTAGAAATTCTGAGGCTATCTTGGTATTGTCAGCTTGGCACTTCCAGTATATGTCATTTGAATTGAAGTTCCCTGTGTTTAATGTAGCTTTTTTCCAAATACTTATTATAGACAGGAGCTGGTCATCTTATTCTCTGGCATGACTTTGAATAGCAGTCAGCACTAGTGCTCCAACTTTTGTTTAAAGAAGTCAAGATCACTTTCTTCTGAGTTGTCAGTGCCTCAGAAACATATAATGCCATTTTTGCAATAGATTGCACCTCCCTCTCATTGTTGCCTTTCCTTAAGTAGGTTATATCCATTGATTTTTTAACATGAAAATTCTGCTCTCATCCTTCCCCACCTGGTTTTATTATGTTGACTTCATATTTCTAAATGAATACTTCCAATTCATCTTGTTTATTACCCAGGCTTCTTGCATTGGTATACAGATAAGTAAAGATTTTTCCACTTCATGCTCTTTGAGGTTAATTTTATTTTCAATGTTTGATTTTTCACTAAATGAGTGATCATTTGTTTTTCCTTTTCATTCTCCCTTTGTTTTATTAGTGTAATACCCTTTTGACTGTTCTAGCCAATCTGTCCTCTAGAACAGACGTGGTTAACCTGGGTCCCACGTGCCACAAATGGCGTGGGCAGCCTCTGTGTGTGGCACGTGGCAGATTGGGGAGGGGACAGTGGCATATAAACAGTAGGCGTGTGCGAAATGGGCCATATTCAATTTGGATTTGGCCCAAATCAGGGACAGTGATTTGATTCATTGATTTGGATCACTGTCCGCAATTCAGTTCGGCCAAATCTGAATCTGAAGATCAGCAATTTGGCCATAGACACAGCTTTAAATGTTTTTTTTTTCTATGTACCTCTACATACCCACTCCCTCAGGCCACAGTCCCCCAGTGCATGGGGCAGGGGGTGGGTGTGTGTGGGGTAGGGGGGCTCCAAGCAGCCCCTTGCAGGCTGGAACTCTGCCAGCCTGCAAGGGAAAAGCCACGTTTTTCTCCTTTAAAGAAGAATCCATTTTTCAAGTTTGTTTGTGACACTTTCATATATTCTTGTGACCCATGGGGTCACTACCCTAGAACATTGATACTTCTTCAACTAAGATGGATGCCATCTAAACTGTACGTCCACCTGACTTCATCGAGCAATAATAGGTTGATGTTCTACCAAAACCTTCTGCCTTGAAGCACGTACTTAGATAGTGGTTCACTTCCATGATCTCTTCCCTACTAACTTTATTTTCTGGTAAGGGTTTCCAAGAAGATTTCGTAGAAAATATTATGAGATTTCAAAACACGTTATATATGTTAGGATGAAACAAAGATGTAAAATTTTGAGAGAGAGAGCGCGAGCTTCTCACTACAGAGTAGCGAGTAATCTGGTGGTTACTAGTCATTTTGGAGTCAGTGTCTCTTTTCTGAGACTCTTGCTTCAATGTTTGTAAATACATTCTCACCAGATGAATATTTTCCCTCTAACAGCAAATAATCCAGGGGTTCAGCTGCTCGACTAAGATTTGTAAGGCCAGGTTAAAATCCTCCTCTGTGTCATTGAGACCAAGAGTTAGAGCCTTGGTCTCGCATATTCCAGCTGAATCCCACCCTAGCCACTGCACTGTTTGTTGTCTGGGTTTGGAAGGATTTCTCCCCTGTCTGTCTCGTCTTTGAGTATGGCCATTCACCTTGTAACAAAATCCGGGCATTTTGTGTCGTGTTGAACCTTCAAGGTGGAAGACAGGCAGATAGTCCTAAATGTGTAACCCCATGAAATGCATTGAAGGGGTGGAGGTTTCAATCTCTGGTGATAATGGCAGTTATTTATTGACAAGTGTTTCATGCTTGGCCCCTGGTAGGGATGCACACTTTTGCACTTTCACCTTCTGCTTTTTTTAACATCTTTATAATAAAGTTTTTTAAAGTCAGAGGTCTTTCTCTTTTTTTCCTGTGTACTCATTCTCTTGCCTGCACTCTTTTTCTCCAGTAAATATTTAAGTATTTGTAAAAAGTTAGGTACCCTTTCACCTGGAATGTCAGACACCAAGGCTCTGGTACATCATCTAAATCAAGCACAGCAGGGATTAGAAGCTAGGTCTCTAAGAGATGGTATGTTCCTGTGAAAGGTTTGGATTTTGATTAATTGGCATTTTCCGATGAGAACTCTATTTACTGTAAAGTTCGTATGCTGTAGCATTTGATAATTTTTAATGTGTACACTTTGGAAATGTCAGTGCTCTATGTCATGAATTGGTATCTTGCCATGATGGTGACATAATTATCAGGGATCTTGGTTTTCTCTGATTAAAAAAAAATTCCCAATTTTCAGATTTAAAAAAGTACCCTAAACTCCACATTTTTCCATGATTAAAATGAAATACCGCCATAGATATATTTTTTATATTAGTGGCGGAAAAATGTGGATTTTGGCTTATATTTTTTTAATCCAAAAATTGGGGATTTTTTTAATCAGAGAAAGCTAGGATCCCTGAAATTACATACTTTTACATATCTTTTCTTTCCAGAAAAAGGGTGGTAGTGTACGTAAGTCATCAGGTATTTGTTTTAATATCACCCATTCCTGTACTGTCTTCTATCTAATCCAGGTGGAGGCAACCTTTTCTGGCTGTGGGCCGAGTGACCCTGCTGCCACGGCCGCTTCTCTCCATGGTGGCACGGGGAGTGCCTTCTTCTGAAGCCCCACATCTGCAAGCCGGATCCAGTTGTTCTGCGGGCCAGATCTGACCCATAGGTTGCTTGCTGATCTGATCTGTTTTGTAGGGTGGTAGATGAACAAATATTAATGTCATATTTTGGAAGATGACTTTCTTCAATCTATGGACTACTTGTAATTCTTTAAAAGTATTAATTGTGCATCACAGCCTTTCTTTCTGAGATAAATAGGTATCTTAAACTCTAGAAAAATGATGTCATCGTGCACTGAAATGCAGATGTCTTAATAACTTGTAGTTAGTGCGTTATAGAACAGTTTTAGGGAAGGAAGTGAAGAATATGATTTCCATTTGAAACTGAAGGGAGAATGTAGATAGTCAGAAGGTAATTACCTGTGTTGAACTTTAGTGATTGCTTTGGGGTATTACCCTTTGACAAGAAAAAATAATGATCTTTTTTTGGCAAAGAGCATGCCTTCTTGATAAGATAAAAAGAAAAAAATATATATGTAGACTTTGTATGGTTTCATTTGAGAGATTTATCTTTTTTTTTTTTGTGTGTGGCCGTAAAAGAGTGTTGTTATGCTACTTAGTAAGTTTTCTATTTTGTATTGTAGCTTAAACCATTTAATGAAATAAATAGAATATCAAAGCATTTTTAATAAATCAATAACATTTAAACATAATAGACCAGATCATCCTCTTTTTTCAAACAAATGTGGCTATATAAGATTTGAAAGTGAGGAGAGTCAGCTTTGCTCTATTTTCCTCCACTTCTCTCCCACTCTTTATGGGGATATGGTTCTGTGGCTGATGGGGGCAAACACCTTGGGTGGCTGGTTTAGTTGTACCTCTGCTTCCATTCCCCAACAGCATATAGAGCATTCACGTACAATGTGGGTGAATGAGGTTAAAATCCATTTCTGAGATATTCAGCTCCGGTGTAAATGCTCCCATTACATAGTCTGGACCAATTGATTATTACTTTATTTCACATAGACTTGCCCAGTCCATAGAGGAATGTCTCCTCTTGTTGGAGTAGATTAAGAACAGTTGTTGATAGGATGGCATTATTTGAGCTATGAGGAGAAACTCAGAAGTTTAGGATCACTGTCTGCAGCAGTGTGGTCTCAATAAACCCTTTAGGATGCTGAGTCCCTTGGCTTCTATCTTACATATTGAGGGGGAAGTGTGTCCTATTTCCTTCTCTCCAGCCATCCATTCCTTCATGAAGTTCAGTGTCTGAACTGTTGTGATATCGGTTAACTGTCCATCTTAGACATAAGAAATTTTAAACGTCCATCATCTACAATGTTTGCAACTTCTGCATCATCTATTGGTACCGATACTGGTACCAATACCAGGAGTATTGCAACTCAACATACCTCAGACAGTGAATTCTCTGTATCCAAAAAGAGACTTTTTTCTTTATCAAGTAAAACTGTGGATGAGTTCATAATCAGGACCAGTGAAGTCCAGCAAGACAACATAGATGATAAGTTTGTTTGGTTAATTTATGGAACAAATTCTCCCTTTCATCTTGTTCAGAGCAAACATTTCACT
Organism: Alligator sinensis; assembly: GCF_000455745.1. Classification (NCBI taxonomy): domain Eukaryota; kingdom Metazoa; phylum Chordata; order Crocodylia; family Alligatoridae; genus Alligator; species Alligator sinensis. The sequence goes on from NW_005841936.1 coordinate 3,470,129, forward strand.
GGCATGGTTCAATTATTATGACCATGTTGTACTCCACCCAGCAGAACAGATGCTTCTGGAAATCTTCTGGGTATGAGAAAGGAATTGAACAGTGTGCAAAAAACACTGAAGAAAAAGGTATAAATTTGAGTCTTGATAGATGGAGCAAAGTACACAATGATCCAGTACTATGTGCTTGTGTGACAACAGAAGATGGAACTGCTTACCTCAGAAACAATTGATGCATGAGGAAATACCTATACTACAGAATATTTAAAACTAGCGGTAAAAGCTATAACAAACTGTGAGCAAAAATCCAAATGTCGTGTGCGTCAGGTGCAGTCACAGCTAATGCTGCAAATGTAGCAAGATCAGAAGAAACTTAGAAGATAATTAAGCACACCTGAAATGTATCAAGTATGGGTGCAGTGCTCATTTGATGCATTTTTTAGCCAAGTACTCCAGGAAAGTAGTAAAGGAAAATGTTGGAATTTGCAAAATACTTCTGTAACAACCAATTTGCTTCCGCTTCACTAAACAGAGCTGGGGGATCCAAGCTAATTCTACCCCAAATGTATGATGAAATTGAGTGGTTGACTGCTTTGAGCTGTTTATTAAGAACTGGCCTATTCTGATGACCATCTATGAAGAAAAGTGTGACAAAATTGATGAAAGTATCACAGCTAAAGTAGTTAACTCTTGGAGTAAAGACAAAAGTGGAGATATGCTGAATTCACTAAAACCTATTTCCATAGCTTTGGACAAACTACAGAAAGATTGCTGCTGTATTGCAGATGCTGTTGGAATTCAAAAAGAACTTCAAGAAATATTAAAGCAAGAAATACCCAACAGTAAAGTTAAATTGCAGGCAGTAAAGCAGTGGATGGAGCAAGCAAGCACTTCATCTCATTTTTTTGTCAATATTCTTAACACAAAGTACCAAGGTAGATGCCTAACTGCCAAAGAGGAAAATGCTACTATGATACGGGCATCTAGTAATCACCTATCAATCATGCCAACTATAATACATTTCAGGGCTAGTGGTGAACTGTTTTAGTAGTACATATTTGGTGAGGATGTTTTAAAGAGAGTCACACCACTGAACTGGTGGAAGTAAGCACCTAAAACCAGAGTTTGTTGAAGTGTTAAACCAGCTTTTATAGTAGCCTCTTCTGCAGGTGCAGACAGAGTATTTTCTTCATTTGGACCTGTTTATTCAATGCTGAGAAATCAATTGTGAGTTGAAAAAACAGGAATGCTTGTTTATATCTTCCAGTTTATGAATAAAAATGGGGAGGAGGATGAGATTTATGTGTTGGAAAAACTTGAAAGTAAAAATTTTCAAAATAGCGTTAAAAAAAAAAGGACTTATTTTAAAGAGGATTTGGCAAATAGGAATTTAAGTTCAAATGATTTTCACCTAGGCATTTTAGAGATTTTTCCCCAAGGTGACCTGGAATAATTGGTTTACTTCACTAGCCACACACAGTTCCTACTTCTACTTCTATAAAAATTAATACTAGTGTTAATAAAGTCTGAGGCTGAATCAGTTCAATCTTTGCAGGTTAGTCTAAGCTAATTTTAGTCATATTTTCTTTGACCAACTCTGCACATGTTTTGAATCAAGGACTTGAATTTGTCAGGGCATTGGTAGTGACCTTGAGAAAATCTTCCTAAATCGGGTCAAGTTGTAAGGCTTTGAGAAATTATGGTTTTGTATGCTCAGTAGAGACTTCTTTAAGCTTAGCATCTATAGTCTCCAAGCACTCCATCTGCATCAAGCGTGTTTGAAACTTCCATGGTTGCCGGTTTTGTTCAAAGGGCCCATATACCATCTTCACAGAGCATTTGAATATGCTTTTTCCATTCATTGGCTACAGGTGTAAATCTGAACTTAACCTGTCGTGGCTCCTCTCCGCTGGTTGGGGGCTGTTGCTGAGCACTGGAATGGAACTAGAAGCAAAAAGTCTGACCTGTCCTCTTAGTGGCATTTCTCTCCCACAGATGTGCTGGGGCAACAGGATGGAAGAGAGCTTGTGATTAAATGTAGAAAGGATAAGGGGGAATGAAACTGGACAAGGAGTCTGGTGGGATTGGATGGGAAGAGAGAGAAATAGGGACTACGTAAGGAGACTGGGAAATGGGAACTAAGAAGGTTGGAACTGGGAACTGTGAGGGAATCGGACTGAGACGGGGAGAACATGGGTGGGAGCCAGTTAGCCTTACTGCAGAAAGTCTTTTGGCTGTATGAAAACCTTTGGATGTCTCACAAGTTTGGGAAACAAAATCAGAGAGGAATGGCGAGAGAGATATAGTATCAAGTAACCTAAGGCAGGTGTGTTAAATTGAGAGTCCATTGCTGCATCCAGGTGAACGTGGACTTGTGGTATGTGGCACCACATACCCACCTGTGGTGCCACACACCACACATGCAAGCATACCCCTCACTGCTACCTTGTAACGCAGGGAATTTTTTTTGACCTTGGGAGATCCCAGGGGAAAAAAAACCCATGTGGAGAAAAAGTGGAGCAATGCACTTGTAGGCAGTATGTGCTGCCCAAAACTGGAGTCTGGCCAGCTGGAGCCATGCTCCAGTTGCCAGCCAGGCTTCTTGGTGTGGCTACAGCCCTGGGAGACCCCAAGAACATCAGGTAAGGCTACTGGGACCAGCACAGTTGCTGGCCCCAGCCTTGGTTACTCCAACTGGGGTAACCTATCACATGCCAGAGCACGTATGGCATGGGCATTCCCATTTCTTACAAGGTGTGCCACTGCTGCTTGTCCCTGGGAAACAAATGTCTGTTCTCATCTGGACACACCCTATGAGTTGTAATTCTTGCTCTACCACTTCTTTTGTACACTTTGCATCACTTATTGTATATTAAGGTTTCATTTTTTCCTTGGGAGGTAGTTAACAGGTTGAAGTTTTGTACTAGTTTATTTATTACACATTTTTTGGCCAATTTGCTTACTTTTTGCCTTTTAAAGTGATTACTTAGGATGCGTTCTAATTTGAATGGCTTCTAGCACATGTGGAAAAAACAACCAACTATAGACAATGTTCCTGCTTTCTTCCAAAATGTGGAAATCTTGTCAAAATTACAACAGCTTGAAGCAGTATTCAGTATATTTCATGATCCTGCGGAGCCCCAAAATGGAAGACTTATGCCACAGGAAAGGAGAAATTCCTAGTTCCCAGAATATTCCTTACAGTTTTGAGATAACCACTTGTTAAGGTTGAACATTTTTTAAATGTAAAAAGTGACTTTACTGCAAGTCATTTTTGCTGGTGGTTTCTATTTGAATTTGAATTTTCTCTAATTCAGAAGCCTACACACTGAGACTCATGGTAACCAAATACTTTGCTTTCCAGGTGCAGGAATATATAAAAATAGTTCCAATAAAAATTGGGTTTCTGTAATATAGGTGTCAGAAATGGTTTGGTGTGATATATAAAGGTTTTTTATTAATCCTCATTTAAGATAACCATTACAACTCGCCTGTGACATACCTAATATCAATTAAAATGTTCATAACACAATTACCTATTCAGTGCATTGGCAATAACAGTCTCAGGATTTTGAGTTATAATTTCTAAGAAGAAGAATGAGATTACTGGAATTGATTCTTTTGTATACAGTTAATAGTAGTGATAATGCAATTGTGTAGTTTGTAACTTATGTTTTCTGGGGTGTACCCAAAAAATGTTAGTATGTGTAACAAAAATGGTATGAGCTTGTGTTACCAGTGCAGGAGAGAACTGGTAGAGTTTTCTGTTGGTTTTTGTAAAAAACTGGGTTCCCCCACCCTTTTTATTAGCTCTTGCATCATTTTACTTTTTCTGCTTCTTCCACCTAAGTCCCAGAATACACTCCACCAGCAACTACCCCTTCTTCCATCCCCCTACACCAGTGGTTCCCAAACTCCGACAGATTGCATACCACCAGTTTAAAACGCTACACCCTTAAGTCCCACCAGCAAAATTTTCAGTTAAACTTTAAGTACCAACAACCAAGTTTAGTCATATAAAGTAATTATAATAAATCTGTTAATGTGTACCACTGACAGGTTGTCTGCGTACCACTGGTGGTGCCCGTACCACAGATTGGGAGCCGCTGCCCTACACAGAAAAAAATTGTGGATCACATCAGTTCGGGGGTATTCTATGAAGGTGCAAAGCTAAATACTTGTATACCCACTGGAGCTTAGTATATCATATACCATATTTACTTGTGTATTTTATGCACCTTTCCCCCCAAAATCAGCCCTCCAAAATTGGGGAGTGTATATTAATCAGGCAAGTTGACTTTTCTTCACTGGAATAGAAGTGGGGTAGAACAGAGGAAACAGACAGTGTGACCCATGGTCACCAAGATGGCTGCCACTTGTTCTTGGGGCTGTAAAGAGCAGGGATGGAGTTCAGTGTTAATCCTGGCAGTTTCCATGGAGACCCCGGGATTCACCAAATCAGTTGGCTTTTATTTACACTTGACCCATGAAGGCGTCTGTCATCACTACATTAATCCTTATCTACTTCATCGATTACCAAGTTTCATCACTCGGCTACTTATTAAACTCCATTACTTACCAAGTTTTTGTCTCCTGATTCTTACTTAGATTTCATCACTCAAGAAGTTTAACATCTGTCCTTGAATCATCACTTAACGAGCTCAGTCACTTTATTTATCTTCACTTCATACCTCATTGATTACTGAGTTTGTCAGGCCCTGACTTATCCCGTTCTGTACGTTTATCTAGGACAAGTCCCTTCACTGGTTGCTCCCTCACTGGCTCTACCCATCAGTTAACCATATTTAGGGTGCCATAATGCCCCAGCTTTTCTCTTGCTGGCTCATCTCTTTAGTTAGTCCCCCAACCAAAAGAAAAAAGGAAAAAAAAAAGAAAAATCCCTGTGAGGGTTTATCCGCTCCCTGCTCACTGTCACTGTGGGGACTTGGATGGCTGCCTCTTGTCACTCTCCCGGTTCCTGCTGTCTTACCCAGGGTTGCTTCTGGTGTGTCCACTCAGCTCCCAGCTCTTCTTGTCCCCAGACCTTTTCTTGTAAATCTCCTTCTTCCCATGGTTTCAGCAGATATCGTTTGCTTTATCTGGTACCGCAACAGCTAGGGATAGAGTGATATGGATCCAATGTAGCACTCATGCTGCCTTTGGGAGAAACCTTTTCCACTGCATAAAAAGAACAAGACTCTGGTCTGGTCAGATACATCATAGCTATCCTTTTATCTTTCTGTAGGATTGCCACCAATGATTCTCATGTGCTTCAAGCCAGATCCTCATGTGCTTCAAGCCAACTAGATTTGGGCTAGGTCTAGTTATTGCTATTGGCTCCAAGTGCACTCTGATGGTGGAGCCCTTCCTTGGCAAGGGAGATTTTTGCCTGTGTCCCCAGATGATGGAACTATTGCCTCCCACTATTCGTAGTTGTTTATACATGCTCCCTGGAAGTTTCAACTAGCATAGGAAACTAGGTATTCAGTCTTTTTCCCACATTTTTTTAATAGAATGAAGACCCTCTCTCTTCAGCACATTATACTTTAGTCAGCTCAAAGATAATTTTACCTTGCTAATCTCCATCCTCTTTCACATGCTTTAAATTCATCTTGGTAAGGAGATGTTGCCTCTCTGCTTAAAGGTGTGAAGAACTGGCTAGTGAGCGGCTGGCTGCATTATTGCTTGTTATCTCTCATTCTTTCCACATTTATTGCTGTGATTTAAATTTCTTGTTAGTGATGTCTGAGTGTTGATTTTTGGATTTAAGATGGTCTCAGTGGACATTGCTGACAGTAATCCCATAATACTCAATATTGCTTATTTTTTTTCATTTTTAAATGTGGATTTATGTAAGAAAAAAATCTTTTATGTACCAATCTTCCAACATCTTGTTGATTTCCTCACCCCCCCACCCCTGAAATCCACTTGCCACCTACTGAAATGTATATGTTTCCTATAATACTGTATTTACTCAAAGTTAAGATGAGGTTCTCCCTCATTCAGCATGGTGAGGGGGAGGGGGAAAGCCCTTGTCCTGGATTTAAGTACAGCCCAGGTAAGGAGCTGCAATAGCTCCAGATGGGGCCAGCATGGTTCATGCTGCAGGTAGGGGGTATGTGAAGTGGGGGAGAGCATAGGGGAAGGGGGTATACAGTGCGGTGGGAAGGGTTGAGTAAGGGGGCGCGTGGTGCGGCAGGGAGCGGGGCAGAAGGGCCATACAGTGTGGCGGGGAACATGAGAGAAGGGGGCACATAGTATGGTGGGGAGAATCTAATTACTGGGGGTTGCCTTGAAGTCATTCCCCCCTCATCACTACAGTGGGAAAGAAGTGGTTGGAGAGGCAAGCAGCATGCAGGCAGCCTGACCCCTCCCCTTGCCTGCCTGCCCCTTAGGTTCCCTGGTGGCTGCGTCCCCTGGCACCTGCTCCTTTATGCCTACCTCCCTGCTACTTGAGCCCCTGCTGCTTGACCCTCCCCAATCCACTTATCCCTCCACTGCTTGCCTCACCCACTGCCTCCCCTCTTGCCCTCAACTTCTGCTCCTGCCTCTGGCTTCTCTGGTCTTAGGGAGAACCCCAGAGCTGCTCCTGACCCTCTCCTGTCCCAGGCTGCAGGGATCAGCTGTGCTGGGAGGTTGGGTTGTCTGGGGACAGCATCAGCAGGCCACAGGTTCCTTTTTCTCTGCCTTGCTCCCCTTCCCCCATCTTTTCCGCTGGCTGGTAGGCTAGGAGGAAGCTTCACGCTGTCACATATTAAGAAAAGCAGACAGAGAATTAAGCAAAAAACACAAGGAAAACAGGACAGTGTGCTGGAAAAAAAAGAACAGATGTAGTGGCAAGATTAAATGGGATTAAATTATCTAGCAAGTGTATACTTATAACGATGCATGTTGTAACAAATGACATGATACTGTGTGGAACTGCACAGATCAGATTCCAGAATCTTAAATAGAAGTTAAGTGGGAAATTGAAGTGGTCTAACCATTAGCAAAAAAAGGCAAAAGATACTAGAGATGAACTGTTGACTGTTACTGGTAGTTTGAAAGTTTGGCTTCTGTGGAACTTTGGACCACTTTCCAATAGGAGACAAGCTTATATTGAGTAGGTAGAGGAGCAGATCTTCTCTATTGGGAGACTAGGTGGAGCAGTCTACTGACACCAATAAAGGAATGTGTTTGGAGGCAAATATGCAAAGTTAAATTCTGCATGTTGCAAACAAACTGAACCAGTGTAGCAGAGAATGTGAAAGAGATTATTCAGTCTCTTATACCAGTGCTTGGGGTCTGCCTAACAAATGAGAGGAATTGGTAATTATCATTAGTGAGAAGAAATTTAGTAAATAATTGGCTTTACTGAAATCTGGTAGAATAACTCAAATGATTGGAATGCTATAATGATTAGTTATAACCCATTTACAAAGAACAGTATAGATGAAAGACATTTGGGACTGGTATACTGTGTTACATGCAATTATTTATTTTAGATATTACTGATGATGACTCAAAAATCCAGGACCTTGAATTTGCATGTGACAGTTTGTCTAGGTGAAGGGGTATTTGTCAGGCATTTTTTATAATGCCACAGAAGTAAACTAGAGAGCAGGATGAGTTGTTGCTTTAGGACCTTAGGTTTTCAAGTTACCACACAGCCCTCTGCACCATAGAACAGGGGCTAAATTAGATGGGCACTTGCTCACCAACTCACACCCAGACTTCAACTCACAATCTTTTTGTTATCAGTCTAATACACAGGCCCTTCTGCCACAGCAGAGGCCTGTTTTGACAGGTCAAGGAGTAAGAGTCTCAAGTTGCAACAAGGGAAGTTGATGTTAGGTAGTAGGAATAATTTTTTCACTAGGAGGGTTGGAAAACACTGGGACAGTTACCCAGAGAGGTGGTGGAATCTCCATCCTTCGAGGTTTTCAAGATCCAGCTAGACAAAGCTTTGGCTGGGATTATCTAATTGGGGATGGTCCTGCTTTGAGCAGGAGGTTGGATTAGATGACTTCCTGAGGTCCCTTCCAACCTAATTTTCTGATTCTGTGATTCTGTTACCTCTCCATATAGGAAAAATTGTGCTGTTATGAGGGGCTTCAGTTTTGGAAGTTTCATGCTTCCAGTAGTGAAACAGTATTAGAGTTTCTTAAAAATGTATATGATCTTCTAAAAACGAATTGCAGTCAACTGTAGGTAGCTATGTTGGACCTCAAAATAATGAACAAAGTTGAATTGATAATTGCTCTAACAGTTGGTGATTGCTTAGAGAACAGTAATCCTGACCTGACTGCATTCAGTATGATGAACAAACAGAAGACACTTCAAACCAATTATGTTTATACTTAGTATTAAGAAAAATCTTAATTTCTCAAAGCAGAGGGAGATTATCAATTAAATTTAACCAGGATAAAAACATTAAGACAGAACAGTGTAAGAAAATTGGGATTTTTTTAAAAAGAAAGAATATATTGGATTGCCAAACATTCATGATTCCACAATCAAGAGGAAAGACAAGTTTGGCTTAAAAGCTGATCTTATTTCAGTGGCAAAGTGAAAGTAGCATTTTAGAAACAAATATTTAGCAAAAGGGGGAAAAAGGTAAGTACATTTCTCTTCAGAACTTCTGATAAGTGAAACTGTAGACTTCATGACAAACCCATGACTGGCAAGGCTAAAGATGGCTAGGATTTCATATATTTGAAATAACTTTATAGTCCAGTTACAAGTTACAGATAGTAAAATTTTGAGTAATGCTGCGGAAAAGACAGAAGTATTTAATAAATATTTTTGCTCTGTGTTTGGGAGAATTGTGTTTGAATCACTGGGGATGTTGAAGTACTTGCTAGTCTGTTAGAAGCCCAGGATAATATGAATGTTAATTAGGGATAAACTATTTTAAGTGGCTAGGTCTGGATAACATGCACCACGTTACAAAAGAACAGTCTGAGGAGAGCCTTGACCAGTCAGTGTTTGTTTTTAAATAATCTTGGTTTATTGGGGAATTTTTTGATGAAGAAGGCCAAGGTTGTATCAGTACTTAAAGGCTGCTTCTGTATGTTATATGTATTATGCAATTACCCTGTTAATTGCACAATAAATTTAGACTGGCTATACATACAAATTAATTATGCCACCTTAAAAAGTCCAACCAGCTAGAAAGTTATTGCTCAAAAATATGTAATAACTTTGTAACTGGTTTCTATCCAGCTTGCATGTGTAGGCAGTCCCCCACATGGCTGGGAAACCTCAGCTGCTGCAATTTCCTGGCTGCTGGGGCGCATAACACACTCCTGATACTCCGCACATCAGCTGGAAGATAGCAGCTGCTGTGCTCTCCCAGCCAATGTCTCCTCTGGTGGGAGACTACAATTGCTGCAGTTTTCCAGCTGTGGGGTACCCCACACTTTCCTGGGGCTGGGAGATCACAGCAGCGTCCTGCAGCTGACAGGATGCTTCCTGCCTGCACTCTGCATGCAGCTGGGGCTGAGAGGCCGATCAGCTGCAAGACCCTCGGATCCTGGCTGTGCATGTGATGAAGCTGGGACTGAAAGTCCTGTCAGTTGTAGAAATCTCAGTCTTGGTTGCTTGTAGGGTGCAGGTGGGACTTGGCAGCTGCTGACACTGAGACCCAAAGCTCTGTAGCTACAACTCTGGGTCCTGGCAGCTGCAGGGCCCTGCTTTGATCTCCCAGCTTCTGGGGCACATGGGGTGTCCTGCAGCTGAGTGATCACAGCAGTCTTGTGGGTGCAGGGGGAGCCCAGGATCTAATGTATGATCCCACAATCGCACCTTCTGTTATGCATGTGTGGCATGGCAGGGGACATTTTTATGTGGATCATGCATTAGATCCCATTGTGCCTTTACCTGTGTATATAAAGGAGCCCCAAAAGGAAGAGTAGAATGAACCACATAGCTCTAGGCCACATAGTCAGACATCAGCCTAGAGCAAAATACGAAGATACAAATATGAGATTCAATTAATAAAAGGAGAAGAATATAATTTAATGCCAGTCACCATGGTTTTAGGAAAAATAGGTCTGGGCAAATAATCCTGACCTCATTCTTTGAAATTTAAAAGTTTGCTTGATAAAGATAACTGTGTAGATGTAATAATCTTTAGGATTTTTGTGAGTTGTTTGACATTGAGCGTAATCACAGATTTGAAAAAACCACAAAGGGAAGTGGTAGATTTTCTATTTCTTGATTCTTCAAATACAGGCCGATGATGTCCTGGAAGATCTGCTTTAATCAAATACAGACAGTCCTTGGACTTAAGACAAAATTGGTTCCTGACAACTGCATCTTAAGTTGAAACATTGTAACTCAGAACCAAGTTTCCCATAGGAAACAATGTTATAAATGGAGGATTGGTTCCTGAACCAAGGCCCGGTACCCTATTTTCACCAAAAATAACCCAGAGTTTTATACTCAGTCAATAATAGATGAGTGATATAGCTACATTACTGTATTTAATATAGCTATATTAATGTAAATAGCAATCATATTAAATTGGAAGGACTTCTTTGAGGTGACTTAGATGGACAAGGGTTCTTGGCTGGAGTCTTCTCAGGAGTCTTGGCTGCAGGTTTCTCTGGAGTCTTGTCTGCTTTGTTAAAGAAAGTGTCCAAGGAAGTTTGAACAGATGTTCTCTTCTTTTGCTTGTCAATTTCTCTGTAGCAGCTGTACATGTTGGATATGCCCCTATTCAGTGATGCACTGCGTTCAATGTTGGGCTAATGTTCCTCAAACAGGGACACGGCAGCTTCCGAATGTTGAAATGCCTCAGCCAACACTTGTTGTCAAGAGTTTATGGGGAGGAGTCTCTTCAACAGTGGATGCATCTGTCACGTGTTGCTGTTCATCATAAAGACTTCTAGCCTTTTCCTGAATGATGCCTAAACTCACAGGAGCACAGGGTTTCTTGGGTTATCTTGATCCTCCAGCCAAATGATTAATAGCCCATAGCCCCTGGAGTGAAGCCACAGCTTGTGCGGTTGCTCCCCCTGTGGGAAGGCTGGCAGTGCAGGGCTGCACTCTGGGGACTATGGGTGGCTGCGGGAGAAGCCGTGGCTCATTGGGCTGTTCCCTGCTGTGGCGAGGCGGGCAGTGCCGGGCTACACTCTGGCAGTGCTGGGAGCAGGGGCTATGGGCAGCTGTGGGAGAATTCACAGCTTGTCCAGCTGCTTCCCCCAGGTGAGGCAGAAGGTGCTGGTCGTGGGGGATCTGCCGTGTTGCCGCTTGCCCAGCTGGCGTGTGGGGGGCATGATGCAGGCATGGCTTCAGGCAGAAGGCGCTGGGAGTGAGGGCTCTGCCCTGCCACGGCTTGTCCAGTAGGGCTGGAGGGCTGTGGGGCGGAGGTGCTGCGCTGCCTTGGACAAGCAGGGCATAGTGGCAGAGCCACTCCAGCCTCCCTGTGCCTCCTGTTTCGCTTCACCCTGGCAAGTGGCGGCAGGGCATGGCAGGGGCATCTGCCCCAGATCTGCTTGGGGCGACCTGGGCCAGGCCTGCTCTGGGTGGGTGGTGGGGGCTATGGGGAATTTTAGGGTAGCTGCAGCCCCTGCCCCCCGACCCATAACCCTCCCCATGCAGATCTGGGGGCACGCACCTGCCCAGCCCTGCAACTGCTGCTGCTTGGCTGGGTGAAACCCGGCCCCGGCCACCCCACGCAGATCCGGGGCACACGCCGCTGCCCTCCTGGACCTGTGGTGCATGGAGCCAGGAGCTGCCCCACCCTCTCCCCGCGCCCCTTCCTGCCCCGGCTGGGCAGCGCTTGCCCCAGTCCCAGCCCCAGCCACAAGTCCTCCCTCGCTACGTGGGCATTGATCTGCCTCGCCGTGCCTCTTCATCTCTCCCCACACCACAACAGACTTACCAGCTGGACACAGCTGTGTCCAGCGTCATAAAGGCAAAACCCGCGTGGGAACGATGAAACAGGGTGTCAACTTACAAATGGCATAAGTGCCATTTGACATAACTCGAAACATCGGAAGTCAAGGACTGCCTGTAAATAATATTGGGCCCAATACAAGGATAATGGGGGGATCAAGGACCTGTAATATACAGGATGTCAAAGCTGATTTTATCATCCTTTCTGGCCTTAAATAGATATACAGGATGTCAGAGACGGTTTTATCATTCGTTCTGACCTTAAATACTCCGTATTCATGAATTCTGTAGGTTTGAAATAAAAATGTCCAATGCATTTCCTTCTCTTCAAGATAAGAAACCAAATCTCCCATTTCTCTGAGTTCTCTTCCTTGTTTTTTGTATCTGCCCAGTTTTCTCTTTAGGTGCTGCATGATTTGGCTGAATTCTGCTAAGTCCTACTTGTGTGAAGCGTTGCACCTAGTTTAACATGTGCTTCTTTCTCAACAGAGATTCATCCAAACTGGTAATAAGGGAAGTGTTTTCCTTATGCCAGATCTTAGTTAACAAGCTTTCACTGGAATGGTTGTTTTGGAAATCAGAATTTTTATGATTCATTCAGTGTTATGTTTAAAGTGTTTAATTTGAATTTAAGAGGCTAAATTATGCCCCGAGTTGCATCTTCAACTCCAATGAAGTGATGGATATGATCAGAATAATTGGACTTAGTCCAAGGACTCTACTTTAGTCAGTTAAGGTACATTCAGAATGCCTCTAAAAGTATGGTAAGAAAAGAGTGTCAAGGTGAGAAAAGGGTTTGGATTATACAAGCAAACTTTTTACCACCAGAGTTTTTCATCTGGAGTTCAACTCTAATGTAAAGTCATAAGTGAAAATGAAATAACAGATTCATCATCATTTTTATTTGTGTGCATCACTAAACCATCATATATTAGCATGGTTTTGCAGTCTCAGGTCAGGATAAAAATTGCAAAGATACTGCAGGTCAGGCACTGGCTGATAAATGCCACTGGAAGTTTGTTCAGGACATGTATGGACTATTATTAATTTAACCTAAACGACTAGTATAATGCTTTCTGTATAACTATTACATGTATTTTTTAACTTTATATAGAAGGGAACATAATTCTGGTACATTTATGAAAAGCATGGAGAAAATGTTTTTATTTCCTTCCATGAGCATAAATGTAGTTAGCAATGTTAGTCTGAAGTCAGGCAGAAAGCAGGTGGATGTGCAGCTGTACAGACCAACTTCATCAGATGCTGTGAAGGGGCATGCACAGAGCAGTGTATAAAATGGAGAGAGTGATTTGAATAAAAAAGAAAAGGAGGGTAAGAGGGAGAAGTGAGGGAAGAGGGAATGGGGCTAGTGCTAGACAAGGCAAAAAAGCAATGAACCCATAGGAACAAAGGGATCATGAAAGCTAATCCAAGTCTTGGAATAAGAATCTGTAAATCCCCGTTTAAGCCATAATTAACACAGTACAGTTTGTGCATAATTTCTTGTTCCTCATTTTCCCGTTCATGTCAGTTTTTAAAGTTTTGTTGCCCAAGAACAGCCACCGAGAGGTCAGCAATGGAATGTCCAGGGAGGTTAATGTGTTTTGCCACAAGTCTTTTCATCTTTCTAGAGCTAATGTCAGATCGGTGTTCGTTCACTCCATCACATGGGGATTATCCCATCTGTCCAATGTAGACAGCAGAGGGGTACTGTAAGCAAGTGATGGAGTATATGATGTTGGTAGAGTTGCAGGCGAATTCATCTTGGACGTTATAATCCATGTTATTTAGTTCAGAGATGATGTGATCTGCATTGATGAGGGGGCACAGCAGACATCTGGCTCTGTTGCAAAACCTGGTACCTTGGTGAGACTGGAAGTTAAGTAGCCTGTTACTTGAGAGATACCATTTGTGTTGGGGGGCAGTGCGGGGAGGCTGTCTGTATAGGAGGATATGTTTGCCCCATGGCTACCTTGAGACAATTGGCCTTTTCCATGAGGGGCTGGAGGTCATTAATGATGTGTCTCAGGTATTCAAGCAAGGGGCTGTAAGTGACAAACAGAGGGATTATGTTGTCCTTTTTCTGGGGTTGGTATTGTAGGAGGTTGGAATGAGGTTTGAGTTTGACCGTTGACTTGAGTGGCTATAGTGTACTGATGATTTAGACAAGGACTATGGACTTTTATCCCATTACTCGGATTAGCTTTTGTGACCCTTTGTTCCTATGGGTTCATTCCTACTTTGCCTCTTCCAGCACTTGCCTTCCTCCTGCTTCTCTGATGCAGCTAGTCTATAAAGTTGCATATCTAGCCTGCCTGTTATTTCCTTCCTTCATACTACTCCCACCCCACCCTGTCAAAATTCTATGTAGAATCATTCCATTTTGAACTTGCTGTAATGACTTATTTATGTTCTGATAATGTATTTTGGATTCAGTTTCTAGTAGGTCAGAAGTGTGTTGTATTGCAATACAAAGCTTATATAAAATATACAAATAAGAAAGGTACAGTTTAAATTTAAGAACTTTGATGTTATAATAATCTGGGGTATTTAAATAATATATTGATATGATTGACAATATCAGGAATTTAAAAGAACTGTATTTAAATGTGTTTTATTCTGCAGTAAAGCGTGCAGAATAAAACATGTAAGCATGCAAGCATTCTGTCCTGCACAATTATTTATCAACATTTTCTCTCTGAGCTGGATTGTAGTCCAATAGAAGTGCATGCTAGTTCCCCCAGCAGAATTCATAATGCAGTCTGTGCTTTGCATGTCTTGGATTCTAGGATTCTGTGGTGATGTCTTTGAGAGAATAATAGTAGGTTGCACATATGAGGGTATCTTGTACATTTTTTTTTTCCTGATCTGTTTGTCTTCACCTCTTCATCAGTTATGCCTTGTTTTTTTAACTATTTTGGAGTGGCATTTTGAGTATGATTTGGGCTGAGATGTCCTTTGTCTCCACCATTTTTACCCTACAGGTGTGGCTCATTTTGCATATTTGTGGTCTTTCTCTTGCAGAGATTGTGACAAATAGTATGCAGTGACTTGATAGCTTTCTTAAAACCGAAGTATTAACAATAGTAACAAAACATTAAAGCAGGGGTGGGCAATTATTTCGGGCAGAGGGCCGCTTACTGAGTTTTGGCAAGCCATTGAGGGTCGCATGACAGGTAGTCAGTGGCAGATAAATATTAATTTTCTAAAATTTTTAGGGGCCCTACGGGCCAGGTAGAATGGCCTCGCGGGCCACATCTTGCCCACCCCTGCATTAAAGCAATGAGTCTCAACCAGGGTGCAAGGGCATCCTGTGGTACCCTGAGTGGATTACCCTGGGGTACCTTGAATGGGGTAGTTTTGAGTGAGGTACAAGGGTGCAGTGGCGTGCCTCACAATAGTAGCACTGTTGGGTTTGCAAATCTAACTGATAAGATAAATCCAGAGATTTTAAACAGAAACCCATGGTTGTAGTCTTTCTGAGTTCTTTGCAACAGAAAAATGGCTTTATTGTTTTTCTGTGGTCAGAAAAAAGCATGAAAACTGTTTTGTGCATATCCTTTCACAGCATCTGATGAAGTGAGTTTGGGCTCACAAAAGCTCTTATGCTATTCATCTCTGATTTAGTTAGTCTGCAACTAGCTAGTGCAGTTCTAGCCTGCCTTCTGGCTGGAAGCTGTGCTGAACTTCAGAATCTGAGGCTGATAATGCCCACCATGTCTTCACGCAGCATCTGTGGACACAGCTGGGTGCTGAAGGAATTCCACAACTTTCTTTTCATGCCTTTTTGGCCTTTCTGCACCCCAATTACTCCCTTTTTATACTGCCTATGACTAGAGCCAGGCATAAAAGGCAGCATTGATTTATAAAAGTGCTCTGTTTTGCATGTAACAAGAACATTGTGGAGACCTCTAATGTATAAGATGAGAAGGGTAGCTTTCATGGTGTGGGATGGGGTCAGCCCTATATATCAGGATGGGCATACTGTGTGTCCTTGATTTGGTTATCCCAAAATAACTACTGTCTCTTGAGAGTCAGAAATGGTCTCTTCTAATACAGAGTTTTTTGTTTTGCTTCTGTGGGCCTTTTCCTGCGTTTCAGTTTGTAAGTTGGTTAGAAAAAAGGAAACAATCTTAAATATAATAGTTCTTGCATTATATTTTAACAATTCCTAAAGTGCTTGAAGACAGAGGGTGGTCTAGATCCATTCTTCTCCTTCCTGCCTGTTTTTATCCAGACAGATCTCTGTTGAGTTATATAATTGTCAAAATACCTTAAAGTATAAATTTATAATATTTATAAATGTATGGAGGGCAAATCCAGGTATATAATAAGCTTGGTTTTGGATTTCCATTATGGTGAAACACTTTTGTAAAGAAAGGGGTCACAGTGCACTTTAAAAGTGGTCAGGTTTTTGTCTTAGTAGTTTATGATGTCAGTTGTGTCTTAAGTGGGAAGTGTATTATTCAAACTTTATAAACTAGCAGACCAGGTTTCTGTCATTTTTGTCCAGTCTGTCTTCCCAGGGCCTACCAAGGTATCTCCATGACTGAAGCACTTATAAAGCAGGTTGTGAGGGAAAATATTTTTGGAATAACAAGGTTAATATGAGGCCCGGAATAGACGGTCATTTTTTTGTTTGTTTTCTTGCTTGTCTTCACTAAGAATTTGGCAAAATAAAGGAAATGTCTGTTGAATAGACTGCATAGTATTCATAACAAAAATAAAAGAACTACATAAAGGAACAAGAGTAAGATTGCAAAGTCAAACACTTACAAGATAGAAAGTTATCCAGCCACGTAATATTTTTTTCTGTGGAGCTTCTGCCCTATTTAGTGCAGACTCTATGGTGCTTACTGAATCAGCAACTGTTCAATACTTCTTTTTTATCTTTCTTATTCAGTGTACAGCCACATGTATTATTTACTGCACACCCTCCAAATCCTGCACTGAATACAAAATTATTAATTGTCTCATGGGCTTTCTATAGTGCTCTCATTGTTGGGTCTAAGTTTTTCACAAGCATTAACAATTCTTCTTTTTGCTGCAGCCCTACAAGTTGAGGGGGAAATATTTTCATTTTAGAGAAGTGGAAATGGGACAGAGGAATTACTTTACAAATTGTCAAAAGCGTGTACTAATTTTAAAGGTCTAATTTGAGAAATGTATTGGACGATTCAGTGTTTTCTTTGTTCCAAGCAGGACTTTCACAGGCTTTAGTCACTCAGCTATTATGGAAGTTGTACTTAAGGTGTCTCAAGTTGGATACTAGAGAACAGGAACATAAGGACAAGTTGCTTCTTTTATTTTTGTTCTCCATTCTCTTAGCTCTGTCTCATCTCTCTTAGGCTGCCCTACCATGCCTCTCTTATACCTGTCCCATCTCCTATGCTCTCATCTCATTTCTCTAGCTCCAAGCCCTCCTATGCAGTTACCTGCCGTTCTGTATCTTTTTCTCTTACCTCACTCTTTCTCAGCCCTCCAGGTCATTTAGTCTGTCACAGTGCCTTGGCATCGGACACGCAGCTCTTACTTCCTTACTTCCTTTGCCCACAACACTTTAGATAAGCAGTTGTAGGAAAAATCCTGCTCATCCCTTGCAAACAGGATGGAGTATATTCATTTGCTCTCTGAAGATGTTGACTGTATAGTCTGGAGGAGTGTGTACAAACTAATGAGCAGGGATCTGGGTTTTCCGTTTCACGTGGAAAAATGGAAGAAAACGTGGCTTTTCCCTTTTAACCAAGAAAAATGCAGATTTTTCATTTTAACAAATAAATAGGTGGATTTTGCACTTTTGCAAAGAGCTCTGTGCAAGCTGGCAGAGTTCCAGCCTGCAAGGGGCTGTGGGGAGCAGGAGGAGGGCTGCCAGGCAGGGGGTGCCATGTGCATGTGCGAGCGGCCTAGAGAGCAGCTCCTGCAGGTGGGGGCAGGGGAGAGAGGAGAAGGAGAGATTGAGGCCCCCATAGGGAGGGACAGAGGGAGGAAGGGAGTGAGCTGGGTAGGGCTGGGGCTGCTGCCCAGCTGGGGCAGTGTGTGGGGCTTGGGGCCCGGGGCCAGAATGCATGGCTGCAGGGCCCTGGCGGGCAGCGGGATGGAACTGTGGGTGGCTCGTGTGAGGAGCGGGGCTGAGGTGGGGCTGGCTCCCCACTCCTGTGCACACTCTTGGGGGCAGATGCCTCCCAGATTTGTGTATGGGGTGGAGGTGGGCTGCCCACTGTGGTCTTGGGCTCCCGCCCTACTGCCTTTTCTTCAGGACCTCTGCAGCCCAGGGGGCGGCACCTGATGCAGCAGGGCAGAGCGAGGCTGGGCGGAGAAAATGCAAGCCCTGCGCTGCCTTGGCAGAGCGCCATCTGCCCACCTGACGGCAGTGGGGATGGTGGTGTGGAGTTGTGCCCCTCGCTGCTGCTGGGTGGGTAGGGGGTGCCTTGCCATGGTGATGCAGAGCTCCCAGCGGTAGCAGTGAGCTTTCCTGCCTGGCCCCACTCTGCCCTACTGCACCGGGTCCCTCCTGCTGGGCCATGGGGGCCCTGGGGGAAGGGCAGCAGTGCAGGGAGCCCCCAGCCCACCCTCAGTGAGCAGCCCACGTCTGACCCCCCCATGGTCTCTGCTTCTCTGCTGCATCAGCTGCCCCATGGGCAGCAGCTGGGGCTTGGGTGTTGCTGGCGGGTGGCTGTGGACCTGAGTCCCTGGCTGTAACAAGCAGCTCCCCTCCGTCAGGGCTGGGGGAGTAGGGTGGCTGTGGGTGGGGAATGAGGGTCACCAGCAGGGCTGGGGGGCTGTGTGGGCTGGCAGAGAGGAGCCTGTACCTGCATCCTGGTGACTAAAGGGGGCAGGGAGAGCTCTGATTTTTCCATGGTAAAAAACCCAAAATCAAATATCAAAATTTATAGATACTTAGACTTTATTTTATTATAGTGATTGAGGCACTGGTAGGCTCCCAAATTGCTTTAAAATTGTAAATATATCAGTTAAACATTGTGTTCAATTGATATCTATATCTATATAGTGGTGTTTCACTTTAATTGCAGATTTGGAGTATTTAAATCGGAGAATTTATGATTTTTGTATCAGAGAATGTGTGATTTTTAAACAGAGAAAACCAGCATCCCTGCTAATGAGAGATTGAAGCTTGTTTGTACTGATGAAATTGTTTGGAGAATCTAGGAATTGAACAGTATTGCGTTTGTGCCAGTTTACACAAAGTACATTTTTTAAATGCTTATAAGTTGGCCAAAGTTTGGCAGATTTTCCCAAGGATGACAAAAGGCAGGACCCTGACACGTATGTTGGTCCTCTTTTTGAATTTCAAACATGTACTCCAAAGAAAGATTAGTTAGAGCTCTCTTTCAAAGAGTTATACATGTTGTTTTGATCTCTTACAGTATATTTTACCTGATCTTTTTCTTGGACATAATTAAACCATTTTAGCTGATTTTTCCTCAAAAACCCACATCAGTCCAAAGCAGAATGTAAAGTGTCCCCCTGAATAGTTAAAGCTTGATAACATAGTAAACAATTAAAATAGGATCTTATTGTGAAAAGCAGTATGCAACCTGAACTATAGGTGTTTGCACCCATGTCACCTAAAATTGCACCAATAATTTCCTTCCTTTTTGTACTAATGGACAACTGTGAACTCTCAATTTCTTGTGGGCCACCTTACACCTTTATTATCAAACCTTTAATAAAAAAAGAGCTGAGAAGAAGAGCCAGTACAATTCACAGGTGACCTTTTCTGGTCTCATGGACTGTAGTTTAGGAACAACTCAGAGATGTTTGGACACAGTGGTAATAAGTGCTATACAGGCACATTAAAAGATAGATCAGGACTCTTTAAAGGGTCAAGTTGAAGATAATTAAGTATAAAATACTACTGAAAACAACATTTTTTTTTCCTTTGGACTTGCCTGGGCTTCCTGGCAGGAGATTAGAACCTTTGATGGGAACCAGCCACCCACCAGTGAAGGAACACTGATTTAGTTAGTCATCAGTCACATCACCCAAATCTAACCTGATATTTTGTCTCCTCTGGTTCATTCAGCATGTCATTTTGCAAAGAGCAGGTTGTACTTGTGCTGCATTTTAATGAAGCAGTGTGTTTGACAAATTCTGCTGAGTTGAGCTCAGATTTATGTACAGATAAATTTGATGGACTCATGCTGTTTAAAAATACTTGAAGGTTTTCTTTTTTAATGTTTCACTTAAATAATTACAGCATTTGCAATTTATGCAGCCTATATTAGGGATAGTCACAAAACATTGGATTTGAAGAGTGTGCCCAGTGCTGGGCAGAAGAGTGTGCATGTACTTTTTGTGGTGTCGCAGATTTATCTGCGGCACTGCAGACTGCGTGCGCTACACATGCAGGCGTTTGCTGCACTGCTGATTTGTAGCGCTGTGGGTTTTTTTGACAGAGGGAGATCTTTGTGTCCCAGTGTCAAACCCACACCAAAAAAAAAAGTGTGGCGGCAGTGTGTGCTACCTGTAACCAGAGTTTGGCCGGCCAGAGCCATACTCCTCCTGCCAGCCAGGCTCTGTGTACCTGGATCACCACTGCTGGAGCCCCGCGAGGCTCCCAGTGCCCCAGGTAAGGCTGCTGGGGCCAGCCCAAGTGTTAGCCCCAGCCTCCCCTACCCAACCTGGTCAACTTGCTGCGTGCTGGAGCATGCTTGCACAGGCGTTCCCTGCGGACAAGTAGCAGTGGCACAGCTGTGTGCCACTGCTATTTGTCTGCGTGGATTTGCATGTGCACGCTCATCTAAATGCGCCCATTGAGTTCATCTGCTGTAAAATGTAGACTAGGATGATATTCTAGTTTCTAAAGTTTTTGACAGCTTCTTCACCTAAATGGATACAGAGAAGAATAATTGAAGCCACTGTGGAAACAACTTTTTTTTGTATTTGGGGATACACACAGACATACTAGGGTGTCTTGTTTGTTTTGAAGTGTAGTATTGCTAAACCAGTGATTTTTAACCTTTTTCATTTGTGGACCCCTAAAAAATTCCAAGATACGGACCCCTTTGGAAATTTCAAATGGAGTTGTGGACCCCTTTCAATTGTACATGTGGGTATTCACATATTTTGGATCGATCATAGTCATCTTTTGCAGACCCCTTAGCTTAAGTCTGTTGCCCCCCAGGGGTCCATGGACCACATTTGAAGATCACTGTGCTAGACTGTATCTTCAAGCTCTATGACCCAAAGTTCTAGTAGCACTCTACAAATGAGAATGTGAACTATGTAGGTAATCCTCTTATGCTTAAAAAATCCCGTGTGCGTGTTTAAATGGACATTTGCTTCTGCACCTGCCAATTCTTCTCTTATATTAATGGCCAGAATGTAATTCTCTTTGTTTTGTATATTGTACACCCTACTAAAAGATTTATTAATAACAGTGAAACCAAAATATATTTCACATTGGGTTCTGTTCTTTTTTGCTAATCATTGAGGGTAAAGAGCTATAGAAACCTCATTGGATGCTGTGGGATAAAATATGTGCTGGTTCTGCATGGAAAACCAATATAAGCATAAATAAATAAGAGTCTGCTTGTAAAGTAGCTTTCTTACTTTTAAATATTTCTGCAGGTGGAGCAGTACCTATTATTTATTCAGAAGTGTGCTTGTCACATGTAATGGAAATAAATGACCATGTAAAACCTTTTGTTTAAAGGATTATCTATGTGATTGTATCTGTGTAAAAACAGACAGATTTCAGATAATGTAAGTGAATATGCAATGAAAAAATATTAGTAGTGATACGTGCGGAACAAAATAGTCAAAGAGTGATCTGGCCTTATTAGATATCCTTACAGGAGCTTGAAATGCAAACTTTGAATAATCTGTGATTCCTGCTTTTGCTTACAAGTAACCATTCAGACAGCTTTATAATTTTCTCTGTGTTCATTTGTGCACCAACAATTTCTAGTTGAATCAACATCTGTGTTTCAAAGAAAGGAAATCTAACCCTCTCATCTAATTCTTGCATTTGTCATTTAAACAAATATCAGAGAAGGATTCAACAAAATGCTGTCTTCATACAAAACAATACATAAAACACTCTGTGCTTGTTTTATCCTCATTCTAACACCAAGTCCTCCCTCCAGTGGCTGCTCTTACAGTTTTTTACTTTTAACTGAAGAACTGGTAAATTGTCTTTTCTCAAAGCTGAATTCAGTTCTCCAGATCTTCCAGGTTGGCAGGTCATCCTACGAGGTACCTGCTTTTTCCTCAGTGGCAAGCTCTTCATTTGATAGATGAAACCCAGTCTTACAATGGAGAGACAAAATGCCCGGAGTCCTATTATTCACCTAAATGTTGTTATTTTGCTGTGTCCACTATATTTATCATTTATATCCAACTTTATTTTTTAATTTGACAGGTTCATTCCATGTTCAGATAAGTCTTATATTTTTTCTCTTGACTTTGTAGCATACTTTTGAAGATTTGTGTGCAACTTGTAACCTATTCCACTAACCCGTGTTAAAATAAAAATTTAAATTGTTGCATAGGTAAGACTTGGGCATAACTAACATCATGACCTACAGTGTTAATTTAGTTTTCTTGAAATACACTAAACACGTAGAACAGTACAAGGGCACCCTAGTTTCTAGCACTTACAGTGACTTGTGTTTTAGTTTTTTTTTTAAATACTTCAATTGTTTTTACAGATAATGATACCACTGTTTTGCAAACACACATATTGATGGATGTTAATCCATTCTGTTCAGCAATTTGAATATTAGTGTTCTGTTTACAACCATTTCAGAACGATCTCTCATGAGAAACCAGACTTTTTGATTGTAGCTTGAGTAATTTAATTCTTTAAATGGTATTATTTGTTTTGGGTGCAGTCTAGGACTATTTACAGTTTCCCTATGTAGTTTTATTATTTTCCTGTTTCAAATGTTATACGTAACCTTATTTTTACTGTGTTAAAACCTAGGGGAACTAAATGTGCACATTCGTTTTGTTTAAAATAAATCCTGTTCAAGTGTGACAGACTTGGGGAAGTGCAAAACCTGAGTAGGGATATTAGAAGACAGAAGAAGCAAATTGGTGGACCTTAGTTTTGAAGTCTCTTAGAGTGTGTTGCCATTGTAGCTGTAATTGAGTATTTTTAGGTGTGAGTACAAGGGAAATTGATGCTGTCCCACAGGCCATGCCTGCTTAGTGGGTTACTGAACCTAAAGGAAGATTTTAGATTTTTAAGTACTCAGCTGATAGCCAATTCCCTTCTAAATTAATAATATGATTTTTTTTTTTTAAACTAAAACCAGAAGAAATACTAAAACCCGTCACATCTTTACAGGAAGGAGATGGGTATATAAGTTCTCCAGAGCATTCAGAATCTGCAGAGACAGAAAGCATGGCAGTTTCTGGGAGTTTAAAATAATAAAATTAAACCCCTTATACTTACCATATGTTACCTATTAAATGTTCCTATTAATTAGCTGGTCTTGCATTGAACTACCAAACCTGAAAAGAAACTATTTTGGGTGTTCCACTCATAAATTTAAGTTGGAGGGAACCAGTAGTACAGAGGTTTAATCCTGTTAAGTCTCTGGTGGAAGGTTAGTCAATATTGGAACCAGTTCCAACCTGCTATAGAAATGTGATTTCTGGAGACATGGCCATGATATAAGGTACATTCATGGGAAGGATAAATCAAATAGCAACTGCAAATTGTAACTACGAATCAAGAAGCTGAAAGGAGAGAAGAGGTTCATACATATCTGTTTTTTATTTTTTTTAAATGTGAGTTGCTGTGATAGTATATTTTGTAAGTGTTAAATTCAGGTGGATGGAAAAAGTCATTGAGATGATTGTCTGTTACAAAATAGAAAAGAAACTACAAGAATCTTGCTGCTTATGATACTTCATTTTAAATAACTTGAGGGTGCTCTATACCTGGATACTTGTTCTTTATAAATTTCAGATACTGAGTAAACAGAGCATCCTAGAAATTCCTGTGTTTTCTGTTTTTAAATGCTGACTTGATAAAGATTACACATGGCATGTTATTTATAGTTTTATTTATACCTAGTGGATTTTCTGTTGAGATTGTAAAGGAGAAGGAGATATGATAATTGCTTTATGTAATCCACAAAACAAAATGGCAAAAGAGATGTTTGAATATACTTTAAACTCTAACCATTTCTAGCAAAGCCATATTTAACCAATAGTATTTATCAGGAGGTATACAATATGTCAGCTCCATGTCCCAGTAAAAAGCTTCTGATGCTTGATTCTCTGTAACCTAACCCATATCAGATAACTAATGCCAAATAACCTGTGTCAAGTACACATATGAATGTCTATCAAATGTATCAAACTACATGTTGGCTGCATTTTTCAATAGCATTTACCTGTGCTCATGCCGACTGATAACTTTGAATTTTTATTAGGAAAACTAACTTGGGAATTTATAAAATTCTTGATTAGTTAGATGAACCAGCTGTGCCACAACAGGGAAAGCAAGACGTAAAAATATATCAGAACGAGTAAGAGAAAAACAGACAAATTGTTTTACACTCTTGGCACTGTGCCGTATGACTCCTTAGGCTACAACTTAATTGTAATGAGTGGTAAAGTTAGCATCTTTCCAAGCTCCTAAATCGGGGCTGTGTAATTTAACTGTAGCCACTGTATATAATTTTAGTAAAATCTAGTTCTATATGCAAAAGTATAATAAATGGTAATTATAGTTTCATTTTGGGATAATATAACTTATCTTGGTTGTATCTTGGTTGTATCTTCCATTTCTTATTGTGATTTTGAGTAATTATAAATCATAGGCATTTGGGAAAAATAGGAGGTTTGTAGTTCATACCTTTCTGAGGAACAGTAAAAATGGAAGATCAGTTAAATTCCAATAAGCCAAACTTTACTCCTGTGAAATTGAAGCCTTTACCAATAATCCTTTACCAATGATTGCAAGGGATTGTGTGATTGAATTACATTTTTTTAGTAAAACTGTTTAATTTTTTGTGATATGGTTGTGTTTTTTTAAGTATGAAAATTGATGTATTGAAGGAAAGATAAATGTCAACCCTAAATTTAAATTTATCAATGGTATATCAAATGTATTTGCAATTTTTCTTCGGGTAGGAAACTAACTTCTGGAGTCATTTTTCATTTTTAATGGTATACACACTTACAAGTAATATCTTGTGAAACAAAAGTCAATTAATTGACTGATTCCTAACTTTGATTAATTTTAGCTCATCCTGTGAAGATTGATGTCATTTTCCTTCATCACTTCAATTTTGTTCACAGTTTGGATAAAGATGGCTCAACTCCAGCAAGGAGGACCAGATGAAAAAGAAAAAACTACTGCACTAAAAGGTACAGGCTTATTTTGTGCCTCTCTCTTGCTCTCTTTTACATATGTAAATGACATCAGATGCATTTTTTTTTTTTTTTAGATTAAGAAAAGGAAGTAGAATTTCTTTGTTGTAGTTGTGTTGGTCTAAGGACATAGGCAGATGAGGTTCTTTGGGTAAATCTGATATCTTTTATTAGATCAACTTAAATAGCTGTAAAAATTCTTTGCAAGCTTTCGGGTATAAACACCCCTTGTCTGGCTGAGGTAGCATCTGCAGTTGTTGTGTGCTCTTCCTGGATGGAATGAATAGTAATGCATGCATACCAGCCCCTGGCTTCTATACTATTCATTTAATCTGGGAAGAGCACAGACCAACTGCAGCATCCTTTCTCTAACAGCATCTGATATCTGTCACTTCAGAGGAAAGTTCAAATCATGTTTCTTGTAGTGGGCAGTGGTGGAATGATCTGCCCTTGGAGAAAGATTCATAGACATTAGGGCTGGAAGGGACCTTGAAGATCATTGAGTCCAGCCCCCTGCCCCAGGGGCAGGAAGTCAGCTGGGGTCAAAGGATCCCAGCAAGATAAGCATCTGAACATTTCTTGAATGAATCCAGAGTAGGTGCCTGCACCACTTCTGGAAGAAGCCTACTCCAGGCCTTCGGGTCTCGGACAGCAAAGAAGTTTTCCTTATGTTCAGCCTAAAACGGTCTTGGAGGAGTTTATGACCATTGGTCCTTGTTATCCCTTGGGGCACTCTGGTGAACAGACATTCCCCCAGATCCTGATGCACACCCCTTACGTACTTACAGGCAGCCACCAGGTCACCCCTGAACCTGTGCTTTTCTAGGCAGATGTTTTTGTGTTCTTATTTTTCGGAAAGGGTGGATTAAGAATATTGTCAGCTTGTTTTATTGTTTAACCTCTAGTATGCCTTTTTGGTTATGCGGGCAGAGCATAGATTGGATAGGGCTGCAGGAAGGTAGGAAGCAGCATCTGGGGATAGGATGGGTGGCCAGGGCTGGGGCCCGGTTTGCTGGGCAGTGATAGCATAGGGCCCGGGCCTGGGGCAGAGCTGCTATCTGCTCCCTGCACACCTCTGCTCAGGAACTGGTGCCTGTCACTGGGATGTGCGGGGAGCAGATCACAGCTCTGCTCCAGGCTGGCCCGCAGTCCCAACCCTAGCCCTGCCCTACTCCTAGATGCTGCTCCCTGCCTGCCTGTGGGAGTCCTGTGTTGGTCTCCATGGAGCACCCGTGTGCCTGCTCCATCTGGAGCCCCTGGTGGTGGGTGCAGTGTGGACAGACCAGCATGCCCAGGAAGCAGGGCTATGTTCGGCGGCAATGGTAACACTGGCAGTGGCAGCCAGAAGGAGCCACTGCCACTGGGGCTGCCAAGAAGCTAAGTTCAGCTGCTGTGCCTCCCCAGCCCTGCTGTGCACCTGTGGGTGGCAGGATCAGTCGTATATACCATGGCTTGGGCTGCCCTCTTGCGCCTGAGACAGGCGGGGCCAAGGGACCTGCCATGGACTGGATAAAATCCCTTGGCAGCCTGTAGGCCATATTTTGCCCACTTCTGCCCTAAAATGATTAAGAAGATCAAATCTAAAGGCACTGTTAAGCTTAATTATCACTTCAGCTAATCTTAGCTATGGCAGGAGAATGTTGAATATTGTCATTAAGGTAGGCAAGACCCAGGCCAACTGAGACTAGAAATTAGCATTTCAAATTGAATTTGGGAATATAGGAAGTTAGTTCTGCATAATAAGCATAAGTTTTAGCGTGCTTCAAATGTCCCATGCCATTAAACAAGTGCCTGTTCTTTTCTGTGTGGTCTTCAAAGATAGGTCCAAGTAGAGGCATCAGCACAGTGGGGCAGCTCAGTTATGAGATAGAAATGGATACACCATCCCAGCAAAGCATACACAGTAAGCAAATTCTTGGACTTTGCTGCTACCAGCTAGATATTTTTTTCTTTAAACTTGTTACCTTATAACAAATCTTCTTTTTGACACATGTCTATTCTACTCTACCATCATTATAGCTAGCAAAAGCAACTCTTAGAAATCTTTCAAAGGCTTATCTTTTACCATCTAGTATGCTTGGTGTTATCTGAATTTGTCTTCTAGAAAAATAGGGTTTTTTTGAGTTGTCATCATACTGTTTCCTGAAGCATGTCCCATGCTTTTCATGGTCTCATAATCAATTATAGTAAAACCCCTGTTATCTGCCATTCTACAAGCTGGAATACTTTATAAACCAGAATTTCTGGCTGGCCAGACACAGGGGGCAAGGAGAGGTAGGTTGCACACGGTGATGGCCACCGCCGCCACCCACCACCCTGTGCTGCCACTGCCATCCCCCCCCCCCCCAGAATTTTTACATAACCAGCACCTGGCATTCCCCACTCATGCAGGATAACAGGGATTTTACTGTATATATTATGAGGATGATCAAGTACCATAGTAGAGGCACGTGGATGTTGACACTTGTGAAACCCTACAGGATGTCTTTTGGAGTAGATAAACAATTGCTCAATATTACACAATGAGGACTACAGCCAGTGAATCACTTGTAAGAGGGTATTAAATCAAACTAAATGATTTTAAGAGAGCAGACTGAGGCGATGGGCAGATGTTACATTTGTGGTGCTAAATATGTCCTCGTAGCACTACACAAAGTGAGTGTACAGCCGTTCAAGCTGTGTAGTGCTACAAAGATGCTGAATGTTCTACAAAATATTAGCATTTCAAAGAGGAACTTCTTGTAAGTGTTACATTTTGTAGTGCTGTGTTTAATGCATGTACAGTTGCATGTAGTGCTGTGGGGGCTCTAAAACCAACAGCATCACACAGTCCTGCACTCTACCTCCACCTGACCTCTCCAAGGGGAGGGAGAGAGGGAGAACAGCTGGCTCCCTGGTAGCCACCCAAGTGGGGACTCTTGAAGTGGAGGCAAGAATTCCCTTACCATAACCTGGCAGAGGAGAGGGCATTCTGTCACTGATTAGGCTGTCCTAAGGACAGGTGGGGAGCAAAAGGGCAGTCCCCTATCATCTTCTGGCTGGAGAGCTAACCTTTGAGGCAGTTTTGTAGCTCTCTTGTCAGGGGGTTGGAATGCCTGTATGCCCCCAAAATGCTACGTTTTTGTAGTGCTACGAAGTGCCAAGGCACTTTTTATCTCTACAGAACACCTGTCCATACCCTGAAGAATTGTCTGAAACATGAAGTTGGCTTGGATGAAGATGTTTTGGAGCATCAGAGAAATTTCATAGGATTGGTAGAAAATTAACTTTGTGCAAAAAATTCAAAATGTTAAATAAGACAATTCAGGAAATCGTAAGCCCTGTTGCCTTGACATGAATCCTGAACAAAATAATGAAATGGTTGATACAGGATTCAGCTAATACATAGTTAAAAAAGAGGGAAATATATTTAATACCAGTCAATGCCATTTTATGGGAAACAGGTCTTGCCAAACTAACTTGATATTGTATGGGATAACACATTTAATTGATGAAGATGTTAGTGTTAATGCAGTATACTTAAGATATGGACAGATAAAGACTTATACTTTTCTAAAGGAGATAGGGGTTTGCTGCTCATAAGCACAAGTCAGATGATCCTTCTTTATTATTTGTGTCAGTCCCTTTTTTGTTCCACAGTAAGCAAAGCCAGCTTAACAGCTTTTCATTCGAGGGTAAGCTGCCCCAGTCTAAATTTCACTTAGGAGTGTACAAACAGAACACGTACAGTAGATTCAGTTGAACCATGGTAATTCCCCCCATTTTAAAATGTCTGCCCATTACCCTATAATTAAATAGGGCATTTGACTTGGTAGTATATGGCGTGTCCGTTAATCAGCTAAATGGTACAAAAATAACTTGCAGAGCTAATGAAGATTAAAAGTTGGGAATAATCTTTGTATCATCATATTTTTTAGCCACATGCTAGTTATTAGTAATGAGATTATATATAATATGGGTAGATATTTTTCTAGCTGTTGACAAAAATTTCAATTAAAGTTTGCAGATGACCCAAAGAACAGGGAAATTATAAATAATAAAGGCCATTGTTACAAGTGAACTGAATTGCTTAGTTAAACTGGGTGTAGACAAACAATACTTGTTTTTTCATGGTTAGAAATATCTTCATACATGTAGGAATGATACTTGCAGGATAGGGAGAATTAGTCCTAGAAAGCAGGAAGTTTTAAAACGGGCTTGAGCAATATGGCTGGTGATAAAATGAATCTGAGTTGCTAGGATTCAGGGTGCTCCCGTATATAGGATATCAAGGGTAGGTTACAGGGTGGCTAGATCACAGTCTAAATACTTGCATGGGGAAAAAAATTGGTAATAGGGAATTCTTCGGTCAGTGTAAGGTAACAGAGTTCAGTGGCTGGAAGCTGAGGCTGGAGAAATTCAGACTAGAAATAAGATGCATATTTTTAATAGTGAGAATAATTAGTCATTGAATCAACTTAACGTGAGTTATGGTGGACTTTCCAGCACTGGAAACTTAAAATGAAATTGTATGTTTTTGTAAAGGAGAGACTAGTTCAAGGATAGCTATTGAACTTGAAGCATGAATTAATTCAGGGAAATTTATGGGCTGTATTATTACAGAAGGTCATGGTAGACAATCATACTGGACCCTTCTGGTCTTAAAATCATGAAAAAATGACTTTTGTTGATTAAAAAGAAGGCACTTATACAATGATGCTTTTTTTTTTCCAGATTTATTGTCTAGAATAGACTTGGATGAACTGATGAAAAAAGATGAGCCACCACTTGAGTTTCCTGATACTCTTGAAGGATTTGAGTATGCTTTTAATGAAAGTAAGTAGTACTGTGTTTGTGAAGATGCCTGAATGTTGATTGCATCTCTTAAAGCCCTGTTTTCATAACTTTCTATTAAGAAATAAAGTTACATCTTTAAACAAAGATAATACTATTCAATGTCATCAAGCAATAGTTGTGAATTTTGCATAATTGTCAAACAGTCTCTGGTTTGATCCCCCATACCAACTTGTACATCATGCACCTTTATAGATTGTTCTGACTTTCTGTTTTACATACAAAAGCACTGATCCAAATATTCTATAAGTAAATTCTAAAACTATTTTTTTTAGCATTTAAAGTTAAGTAGATGTTACTACAAAGGACAGTTTACTTTCAAACATATCCAATTTTCCAATTGATGCAGAAGATTATTACTAATCATTTAGATAGCAATTTCTAATGGTCATTCCTGTTAATGCTAATGGAAGTTAAATTCCATGCATGTTGACAGGAGACGAATTGTTTAAGAGGGCATTTGCCTGGTTGAGGGGCTGGATCTATTAATCAGCAATGGACTACATTCTTTTACTGAGGTCTCTGGTTTGAATCTAGGCTATGACAGTAATAACTGCAATTTTAGTGATAACCACAGATTCTTTCCATCTATTTGGTGCTGTTTTTAAAAGAAGTTAGTGGTTGTGTGTCTAGTATGTGTCTAATAACTACACTTTCAGATTCTTCATCATAGTTGATATCTATAATACTGATTTGAGAAATGAGGGCTGGAATAGGACTAGTGTCTGAACTCTTATCAGATTCCCAGAAGTGGTCCCTCCAAAATTGTTTGAAACTTCTGGGAGGACAGCTTAAGAAATTTACACTCCTACTTCCATGCAATACTTGTTCTTTGAATAGAGAACTTTAGTTTCTACTGCTATCTGTCTTACTATTACTTTAAAAGGAAAAAAGAGCTTTCCTTTAAATGATAGTCATTTATGCAACACTTAGCTGTTTAATACCCTGATGGCTTTCACAGGAACGTACTTAGAGACTAAAAGTGTCATGAAAGTGATGATCTTTTTCGATGAGAGGGGTTCAACTCTGTCACTTTTCATCTCCTTATTTTTAGATCTGTACAGTGTCTACTATTGTCTTCTGACTTCAGAGTTAATGGTTCACATGTGGTTGCTTAAAAGGAGAGGGGCTGAAATTTGAATATGGAGCTTTAGAATTATTATTACAAGTTCCATTATTGACCTGATAGCCTGAGTTACTTCTTTAGAAAGTAACAAAACCTTGTAGCATATCCTTTTAGTCAATATAGCTGTCCAAAGGGTCACATTTTGCTTTAATAACTTTCTTATATGATTATGGTGCATTTTTATGTCATAATCAGTAAATATACTGATTTATATTTCTGTTTGTGATGGAAAATAAGAGCCTGCTTACTCTCATTTAAGGAATTTGAAATGAGAGGGTTTGCAGACAACATAGGAAAATTTGAAAATAAACTACATTTCTCAATAGATGTTTGCTATAATTTTCTTATGGAGAGCAGAATGTCATCAGCAACCTGCTTTAGAATTATCTATACTAAGTAGTAATTAGCTAAGAAAGAACATCTGATCATTGAAATGAAAAAAATGTAGAAGCCTTAGAAGAAACATAGAGTATGATGATACCATGAAAAGAAGAACACGGGGACCAGAGATACTGGATATGTAGTTGGGGAAGAATATTCCTTTGGAGGTTAGTAATTGCAAGAGTACACTGAAACTGAGGTTAATGCCAGGGCTGAAAAAATCAAACCTTCTGTATTATTTAAAAATATAAATATTTTAGGTAAAAATACTAAAGATAGCAGAAGACTTTTAAAATGTTTTTGTTTGAAGCTTCAGGAATTTTCAAAACTAATCTTGCCCTATCTTCCAAACTTTTTCATGCCCAGAATTCTTTATTTCAACTTAAGTTTCTCTAAGACAACAAAGATGATGTTTTAGGATCAGATCCTATTCCATCTGTAAGACAGTCAAGTGGCAATGATGTGGCTTTTAGCCATATAGGTCACTAAGCATTATCTTATTCCACCCTGTGTAACAGCCACAAAATGTCTAGCACTAAGATGTCTAGAGTGACTATTTAATGCAAAAGCAGTCAGGCAGCGCGCTTCTCACCAATGATGATAGATGCCAGGAAGGGTTTGACTACCAGAAAAAGGATCCTACAAAAAAGGGATAGATCACTTTTTAAATACACGCTGTTGCAAAGTAGGAATGTTAATATTGTTAAAAAACTTATCCGTTTAACTTCCTCTAGTTATATTTTTTAAATGGTTAACTGATAACACATACTTAGTCCCTGCTAGGGGGTGCAAAGCCCTGAGTGGGCGCTTGTCCTGTCCTGCCCTGCCCTTCCTCTCCCCACCGTGGGGAAGGAGCTGCAGCTGCCTGCTCAGAACAGCATGGGGAGCCAGGGGTCATGCACAGACCTGCTTAGACACGGTTGTTCCTGGGAGCCATTCCTTAGGGCCTTTGACGGGCGGGGTGGGGCTTACGGCTGCCACCTCCTCTTCACTAGACAACAACCCACTTAAGCTGTGGGTGGCAGCAGCAGGTGAGGGAGGGAGGGAGCAAACTAGCTATGGGTACTAGTTCCCCCTCACCCCTCTCCCACCTTCTCCACTGGCCAGCGCTCACTGCCTCCTGAATGAGTCAAGGGAGCCTGTGGATGCTAACCAATGAAACTCTGCCTGAGATATGAATGGAGTGACAAGACAACCCCATGCTTATCCAGGTTCCCCCTGGCCAGAGCCCCTTTCCTGGCCAGGTTGGCCAGAGTCAGGAGGAGGTTGATTAGGAGGTCCCAGGACTTGGTGGGGCCACAGACAGGAAGTGCATAACAAAAAAGATGTGGGGAGAAGTGCAGCCAGAACCTCAGCAGGAGTTTCTGAAGGAGGCAGAAGAGGGGCTGCAACCTGGTGCACTTGAGGTAAGCATGTGCCAGGGCCTCTCTCTGTTGGCAAAAGGGGCAGGTGTTGGGGGAGTCCATAAAGTGCACCAGATACATGTCCGTGGCAACTGCTCTGTAGACAGGAGACAGGCCTATTTGATGTGTCAGTAAAAATCGCATGGGTTTTTGCCCATTACAGAAACTGTAAGCCTCTCTGAATGAGGAGGGCCACTGGGGACACATCAACTGATTGCTTAGAACAATAAAAAATAAAACAAGAACAGGAGTGAGGTTATAGGTTAAAAACCAGTGCATTGGAAGTGGACACTGAACAGAACACACTGGCCAGTGCCCACTGCCCCCTGAAGGAGTTGAGGGAGCCTGTGGATGCTCATCAGTGAAACTCTGTCTAGAGACATGAGCGAAGAAGTGCCAAGAGCGCAGCCCCATACTTGCCTGGGCTCCTTCCTGGTCTTATAGATGGCCAGCTTGGCCAGAGCCAGGGGGAGGTTGACCAGGAGGTCCCAGGACATGGTGGGGTCATGGACAGGAAGTTTGTAACAAAAAAGGTGTGGGGAGAAGTGCAGCCAGAATCTCAACAGCAGGTTCTGAAGGAGGTAGAGGAGAGGCTGCAACCTGGCGCACTTGAGGTAAGCATGTGCCTGGGCTTCCTTCTGTTGGCAAGAGGGGAAGGTGTCAGGGGAGTCCATAAAGTGCACCAGAAACACACCTGTGTCAATGGCTCTGTAGACAGGAGGCTGGGTTAGATGGACCATTGGTCTGACCCAGTATGGCATTTCTTAAGTTCTTATAACCAAGAACAGCCAAGAACCAGAATAGAAGCTGTTATGGGAGCAGAGTTTATGGCTCTCTGCATCCATCCCTCCCTGTCAGTAAAATGTCCACTTCATAAGGCCAGCTTTGTACTTCCTTTTGCTTACCCTCCTTTTTGGCCCTCTGACTCTTATCCTCTTGCCCACTAGACAAGCTTCAGCAGAAGAGAAAGATTTATGTTCTCAATCTTGCCTAGCTTGCCTGCATATTGCCTGTTGGTTGGGCCATTCTAGTCTAGGTAGGAGTCTAGGTAATGGATAAGAATCCATACCTGTTGAGACCAAGGTTAATACAATCCAGATTGTGGATGATGTATTGGGGTTTTTGTTTGCCCTTTTGTTGTTCAAGGATAGCTATTTTGAGGTAAGAATGTCCATGAACGTTAAATGCTCTGCTGTGGATTTTGGGAGTTTCTGGAATTGATGTTGAATTAGTGTCCATTCTTTTCTGGAGGATTGGGCCATCTGGCCAATATAAGCTGCGGAAGCACTGTAAGCAGGTGATAGCATATATGACATTGGTGGAGGAGTAGGTAAATGTATCCAGATGTAACAATTTGTGGTACTTATTCCAGCGATCATGTGGTCTGTGTTGATGAAGGGACAGTGTAGCCAGGTCTGGTGTCTTGGTGAGAATTGGAGTTAGGTAGTCTGATAGCTCTTTTGAGGTTGGGGGGCTGCCTGTAAGCTGGCCCCCAAGGATAGTTTTAAGTGGTTATTTTCTCGGAGGGGTTAAAGGTCATTAAATGATGTGTCTAAGATGTTTAAGCTAGAGGATTTAAGTGACAACTGCTGGGATGCTGTTCATGTCACAGGGTTGATGTGAGTTTTGGGATTGTATTGTAAGTATAGGCAACTGTTGTAGATCCTTGAGGTGTTCATCCCAGTTAGTGGGATTGGAGCAGATAACAGGTATAACATAGCGCTTAACTATAGAGGATGATCTAGTGGTTTTCTTAGCATGAAAGCTGGCATGGAGGTAGCTGTAGCAGTTGGTTGTTGTAAGCAAGTTGCTGCTTGTAGGCTTCACCCTCTGAGCAGTTTTCCAGCTGGCCTCAGCATTAAGCCGTGTCTTTCAGTTGGAGGAAGAGGAGTCCTCTGTGGATCTGGCCTTTGCACAGTAGGCTTGCTCTTCACATAGTTCAGTAGTTCAGGTTATGACTGCTTCTTTCACATTTACCCTCCTTGCAGCTCTGCTTTCTGGGGTTTTTAACTCCCAGTGAGCCACTCATTAGCTGCCTTCTCACAGCTGCAGCCCCTCAGCCAGGCTGGCTGACTCTTCTTAAGGGGACAGGCCACCCTGTATAATTCATTTCCACTACAATGTGATGGCAATGTGGCCATTTTAAAGTTTTTGCAGTTGTGTCCAAGAAGTGAATTTGCTCGGTGGAATATTCCAGAGTCAGCTTGATGGAGGTTGTCTCTAGTGGGTTATGGAATAGAGAAAATCCCCCACAATTTACTGATTCGTTTTGATGCACTGGCTGGGGGAGTTTTTAGCTACTTGCACGATTTCACAATGATTACACACTTAATTCATACAACACAATTTTATTTTAAAATTCTTTGCTACGCATATAACACTGCTTAGCTTTAAGAAATACCACAAACATTAAGAACACAATAATTTCATATATCAGAAACAATGCTCCGAATGCACTTCCTTCCCAAACAATGCTATAAGAATTAGTATTACAAAAACAACTACAATTACAACTAAAAGTTAAATTTGAATCAATACTATTATTTTTCATAATATACTTACAATCCTAGAATTCCAAGAAGCCAAACATCTAGATATGCTTTCATTCCTCAGTAGTACAATTTAATGGGTTGGCCTCAGTAGTACGGTTCAATGGGCTCGCCTCAGCAATACGATTCAATGGGCTGGCCTCAATACTGATAGGACTAAGTCCCCTTCCTTCAGTCCCTTTCGGGCACTTTGCAGCTTCAGCGTGAACTAAGAGATTCGTGTTCACAGAGAGGGTGGTTCAGGTGATCAGTCTGATCCGGCCTACACTTGCGATTCTTCCTTCTTTGTTCTGCAAGCGTGATTACCTCCAAATTGGAAGAGTAGGTTACAGTTTTTATTGAGTGAGTTGCCGTCCTGGGCCCCTCCTACCCAAACCTGTCACTACCCCCAAATTTGGGCTTGGATCTTACTTAACATATTCTTTTGCTTGGTAATCAGTTTATTTTGTTGATCATTTTAATTACTTTGGGGAACTTCCATACCACTGCAAGTGACCTTTTCTTTCCAATTTTATCAAAAGGCTCCTACGGTTTGATCTCTCAGAACTTGGGATATTTGCTTAAGGGTCATTTTTAGGTTCTCTTTGTTAAAGGCCTCTAAAGATAAAATTCAAGAGTTAAGACTTTGAGCAAAGTCAGGACCTTCTGCACGTAGAACAAAACAATGGCCTAGATAAGGAGATAAATCTTGTCTTCTTCCTAAACTGGCTAATGGGCAACTATTACAAACATTCAAACTATTTCATTCAATATGACAGAGGTGTGGAAGCTGTTAACGTGCTGGTGGAATTTCTCTAGAGATTCCTTCCCATGCGTCCATATGATGAAGATGTCATTGATGTACTTCAGGTGTACTGGGGGTGGGGATGGGAGGGCAGCTTAGGCAGAAGTTGACTTCAAGACCTGTCATAAATATATTTATTGGTATTGGGTATTGGTATGTGGTACTGGGGAGACTCTGTGCATACCCATGGTTGTATCATTCACTTGTACACACAGGGATTCTCCAAATCTGAAATGGTTATACATGAGGACAAAGCAGGAGAGTTTGGAAGCAGAAGCAGTTCCTTATAATGCTCCTTATGGCTTGTAAAACATCCTCATGAGAAATGTTGGTTCCATGAAGATGTGATATCCATTGTAGCTAATGTAATGTTGTTTGGAAGTTTGTTAATGGAGTCCAGTCTCCTGTTGAAATCTCTGTATCCTTCAAATAGCTGTGAGCTCCTGTGGTATATGGAAATAGAATAGTCAACACAGCCAAACAATCTCTTCCTGATCGCACCAGTGTCAGAGTCAATGGGGCATCCTTGATTGCCAGATTTGTGGATCTTGGGTAATAAGTAAAAGGTGCCTGGCCTGGGCTCCTTGAAAGAAGCATAAATTCTCTCCTGCAGGTCCAGAGGTAGAGTCTTATAGATGTTATGTAGTTCCCTCTCAAATAGTTCTGTGGGATCTTTGGTCAGAAGTCTGTAAAACTCATTGTTGGAAAGCTCTGTGTCACAAGCACAACCTGGACGTAGGGAGTTGAGGACTGTGCTAGGAAAATCATGAACCAGGAGTCCAGAGCTGCAGGTTTAGTCAGGATGTAGACAGGGACTAGGCTAAGATACAAGCCAGGAGAAGGTTCAGGTTGGAACTAAAGAAGATGGCAAGTTAGGAAGGGATGTAGGCAAGGGCTGAGCAAGGGTCCAAGGCAGAAGCTCGGTGAAGGTTCAAGGGAGACAGACATATAGACTAGGAGTTCACAGAGGGGTGTGTAGTGTAGTTGTGTGGCCAAGGAATAATAGGAGAATGGCTGCTTATCCAGGTTGCTGTAGCCATGCTGGTCATTGGGATCAGCTAAAGATAATCAGGCAGCTTGGAGTCAGACCTACACAGGGAATGAGGGTCAGCTCGTTAGCCAATCAGTATACCTCCTTCTCTGATTCCTAATAGCACCTCTCAGGGGCCCTAAGACCTGTTTTCTTGGGATATATTCTGTGGAAAGCCTTGATCAGTTCTGAGGCATATATTTTCTCCATGGGTTCCCATCACCGATCAGTAAGGCAACATCCTTCTCAATCTGTCAGGGAAAAAATCACTTCCCAGGTAGCCATTTGGAGTTTCATACCCCTCTCTGTGCCACTCCTAGCCTATACATCTGTCTTCCATG
The DNA here is from genome assembly GCF_000455745.1 of Alligator sinensis. NCBI lineage: Eukaryota > Metazoa > Chordata > Crocodylia > Alligatoridae > Alligator > Alligator sinensis. Next base: position 3,507,800 of record NW_005841936.1, read on the forward strand.
AACCTTCACCTACCTTCTGCCTTGGACCCTTGCTCTGCTGAACAAAATATTCATACGGGGCAGTGGTGGAGTACTCTTCCTTGGGAAGTGTTTTCTGCATAGGGCTTAAGGAGTGAGATATGGAATACCAAGTGAATTTTCATGGAGTTGGACAGCTGAAGTTTGTAACCATCAAGGTTGATCTCAATGATTTTAAAGGGGCCTAAGAATCAGTGATCCAACGTTGATGAAGGTCAGAAAGAGTGCAGGTTCTGGGCTGATAACCAGACCTGCGCACCGATGATGAAGGCAGGGGCTGCTCACCATGTCTGCCTCTTGTAAGTTTCTTTGGCCTCCTGTAGATGTTGTAACTCATGCTTTATGTGATGGATGTAGATTACAAGACCTAAGACTTCTGGGATGGAGGATGAACAAGGAGATTGGTGTGGGTACCTGGGTCAAAACCATAATTGAAAAAAAAAGGGCACTGTTTGGGATAAAGTAGGTGACCATTATTATAAGTAAACTTGGCGGCTGGGTGAGCCAGTCGTTTTGGTGACAGCTGATGAAACAACATAGATATTACTTGAGTGTTTGGTTTACTCTATCTGCCCATTGGCCTGTGGGTTGCATGCAGATGAAGTTATGAGTTTTACTTTCAGTAGCCCAAAACATTCCTTCCAGAAGTGAAACATGAATTGCTGGCCTCTGCCAGACATTTCCATTGGCAGGTTGTGGAACCCAAAATATGCTCAAGGAAAAGAGTTTCATGGTCTCCTGAGTGGCTGAGACCACCTGGGCAACAATAAAATAAGCCATCTTTGTTAGAGAATCCACTACCATGAAGATTGTAGTATGTCCTTCAAAAGGGTAACTCTGAGAAAGTCCATGGATATAGTCATCCAGGGTTGGGTCAGGGTATGTAGGGGTTGGAGAATCCCAGGGGTTTGGTATGAGGGCCATTGGTGAGGGCACAAATATCAAATGACTTGACATATCTTTTAATGTCCTGTACAAAACTGCCATGAAACTAGTTCAGAGGTCTAGGGGACCCCAAAGTGCCCTGCCATGGGAGCATCATAACAAAACTGGAGGATTTCAAGCCTTGGTTGTCTGGCAGGAACATAGATTATCACTAGCCCATCACTGAACTGAAAATTCTTCCACAGAGGAAGCTCTAGGACCGGGATCTGCTGTTATATTTGTTTGACACACAGGTCCTGAAGAGAAAGATCTGGGATCAAGGTCATTAATCCCTATCCCTGAGTCCCAAATAAGAAGTGGGATGGGTTCAAGATGGTGGAAGGGAACATTGGATTCCTCTTGCCAGAAGAGGGCACCTGCCTTCTGTACCAGAGCAATACATGATTACAAAATCAAACTAGTTAAAAGATAAGGACCAGTGGATCTAGCATTGCTTCATACAGTTGACAAAACAGAGCTACTCAAGGTTTTTGTAATTGGTGAGGACTTGCATGGGAAACCGGGCTCCCTGAAAACAGTGATACCATTCCTCAAACACAGCTTTTTTGCCAGGAACTTCTTGCCCCACATAGTATAATCTTGTTCTGAGGGAGTCTGCTTCCTTGAGACAGAGGCAGTAGATTTCCTGGTCCCAAGTCCTGCAGCAAGATTGCTCCTAAATTGGAAGCATTAGAAGGGTTTTTGTAGGGTCAGGGTGAACAAAGAGAGGGGCTAGAATGAAAGCCTTCTTTAGGTGCTGGAAGGCTTCCTGAACTTCTGGGGTTCACACAAATAGTGCCTTCTTTTGGTTGAGGGTAGTGAATGGGAACACAGTTTGTGAGGAACCTTTGATGAGCTACCAATAAAAATTAGCAAATCCCAGGAAGCATTGAATCCCACAGAAATCTCTTGGGGAAGCTCAGCCTGTGACAGCTGCCCATCTAGGGCACCTTTAGTCCTCCCAAAGAAAAGATATAGCCTAATAAAGATATGGCAGTCCAGTTGAATTCACACTTTTCATGTTTGGCACACAAATGATAAAACCATCTCTCTCTAGGACCACATAGACATATTGATCATGGACTTCCTAGATCGCAGAAAAAATCAGCACGTAGTCAAGGTAGATAATCACAAATTGGTCAAGAATGTCTTGAAATACATTATTCCTCAGTCCAGAGAGAATGTTTGGAGCATTACAGAGACCGAAAGGCATTACAGGGTATTCAGTATGTCCATAATGTGTTTGGAGAGCATCCTGGTTGTGCTCATCCTGAATCTGAACTAGATTATAAGCTTCCTGTAAATTCAGCTTGGTGAAGATATGGGCATCATGTAGGTGATCTAATAGTTCTAGTGGAAGGGTGTAACTGAGTACCAGGTAGTCAATACGAGGCTGCAAGAAACCATATTTTTTCTTTGAAAAGGATTTAGGGGCCTCTGCTGAGGAGGTCAACAGGTGAATGAATTCCTTATCCAGGTTGTTCTGTAAATACTCCCTTAGGTTATGGAGCTCCAGGTATGACAGAGTAGATTTTTTCAAAGGGCTGCACATCAATAGGACTGTTGTACATACAGCAGAGAGGCAAAAGATCCGCTTGGTTTTTGTTGAAGAAATCTGCCAGTTCGCAGTACTTGGGATGCATGGACAGTCGGGTTTCTGAGTTCAGCATGTCAGGGGCTCAGGTAGTGGTGAACATTGCTAAGTGAGATGGCACAGAAGGTTTTGGGTCTGGGGGCTTCTGAAGTGCAGCCTGTGTCATCCCAAGACATAAGCAGCGACAGCATACAGAGCCATTCCACCCACTGCGTCTGCCGCTGGATATGAGTCTCAAAACAATAATGAAAAGTGGGGACCAAATCAGGTTAAACTGGAGGATTTCCTGGTGTATATAGTTACCATCAAGGCTAGGGACAGACATTCAAAAAGCCTGAGCCTGAATTGATTCAATCTTTGCAGGTTAGTCTAACCTGGCTAGGCTGAACTGCTTTGTAACCAGACAGACATTCCCTCTGGACTGAGGAAATGCAGGCACATGCCTGCAGTGGCTCAGGCTAGAAACTGGGGGGCACTAGAGCAGCCCTTCCTTCCCTTCCACAGAGCTGAGCTGAGTGGGGCATGGCCAGGTCCCAGCAGGACTTCTGATTAGGGTGGTCTACCTGCACCATTCTAGGCTTTTTCCCTTGGGCTGCTCAAGGGGCGGGAGAGTTGTTACCCCCCCAGCCCTGGGCTAGCACTCTGAGGCAAGAGGGGGTGGATGCAGTGCATGCATCTGTTGAAAAGCTCTGCATCATCAATCTCCCTCCCTGCTTTGTTATACTGTCTGCAGCAAACTGACAGGCAAGCAAGTCAGTAGGGGGCTGATAAGTGTTTATCACCTCTTCAGCAAAACGATAGCTTCTCTCCATTAGTTCAAACTCTTCTCATACAACTAACCTGTTGATTAGCTCCAAAAGCCCTAAGCAGTCACTGTTCTGTTTGCCTGTCCCAGTGAAATTGGAGACACACAGATACAGACAACTCTCGGCATTAGCTAGCATACCATGTGCCTAGGGTCCCATGAGCCTGTGGTCTGTGCTGTGGGAGATAGGAGGGAGGGAGGCAGGGATTCCTGCTTGAGCAGCAAACAGCGGCGGGTGGGGGAGGGAGTAGGGCAGGGGGAAGCCAGGCAGATCCTGCTGTGCCTGCAGTCTCTGCCAGAGCTCCAGCCAGGGAATGGAGGGGAGGAGCCAGCTCTGCTGAACAGAGAGCCCTGCCCAACCCAGAGAGCATGCCAGGATGCTGGGGGAGTCTGGTTTATCTTAAACCAGCAAGGGATCTGGGATAGACATTGCAAAAGCCTCTTTGAGCCAAATCAGTTAAGTCCGATACTACATTCAACCAGGTTTATCTCAAACTGGTTTATGTGTAATGTCTGTCCCTAGCCCAAAGGAGCAGTTTCCATGGTGATGGAGCCAAAGGACAGAGGTGATTCATCAATGGATTCCATGGATTCTGGAGTAGGTTTGGGTCTAACAGGAAAACAGTGGGACGTGGCAAATTCAAAATCCTTAAAGTTGTGAGATGATGACATTTCAAATTCACCATGGCTGGCTGGTGGAGGACAGTCATGACTGGATGTTGGAGGGTAAGAAAAACCTGTAACTGTGTGAGATGGGGTCTGAGCGCTGCAGGAGTATGTAAAGATATTCCTGTGAGGCTTGAAACTACAGTGAAGTGTGTGTTGTGGGGAGGGGGAGGGAGTGGTAATGAGAGCAGTCTTTGCAGAACAGATGGCAGCAAAATGCCCAGCACCTCCAGAAGATAAAGACTGGCTGCCCAACATTGATCTTTCTCAGCCTTGTGGCCAAGCAGTATCCACCTTCTTGGGCTCACTAAGAGAATGGTCAGATCATGGGTCCAGTACTAACAGTATAGGTCCTCCTCAGCCTAACTCAACACTCGCACTCCCTGTTAAGTGTGTTGTTTATCCATGACAACAGTCTCCCCTTTATCATCCTGTTGTATAATAATATCAGCTTTGTTTTTAAGGCTGATGATTGCTCTCCATTCTGCAAAACTACAATTGTAACATAAGTGTTGTTGATTTTGTGATAGGCTTCCCAGTTAGATGTGGAGATTTCCTCTTGGTAAATGGCTGTTATGTGTTTCTATATGCTAATTTGTTCCTGTTTGCTGTATAGAACCCTGATCTGGGTTTCCTCAGTTTCTTAGAGAGTGAGGCACAGCATTTCAGATTAGGCTCTGTGATTTGTAAAGTAAAGTGGATTTGTCATCTGGATTTCCTTGGGTATGATGATCAGTTGCTTAGTTGGTTAGTACAAATCAGATTTGTATCTCCATTTTATTTTACTTCATAATATTTTGGGACATAACTGTTACTTATAGGATAGGTTTCTAGAGAAAATTTGGGCCTAATGCTCAGTCTGTCAGCTTTTCTGCTTCTTTTAATTTAATAATGAATCTAAACTGAAAGTGAATGTGGTGATGGACTTGCTGTGGTGCTTTTGGTTTAAATGGACAGTTTCATATCTGGGGACAGAGCCAATGACCATAACTCTGCTTTTAGATGTACATTGTTGTATTTTTATCGGTGAATTATTAACTCTGCTTTTAAAACTCTTAAAATGTAGATTTAAAACTAATAATATTGTTTCTTTTATAGAGGGGCAATTAAGGCATACAAAAACCGGTGAGCCATTTGTTTTTAACTACCGTGAAGATTTGCACAGATGGAACCAAAAGCGCTACGAAGCTCTTGGAGAGGTATATGCAGTGTGTGTGTGTCTGTGTGTATGGGTGAGTGCGTGTGAGAGAGAGAACATTCCTCTCTATGATAAAAAAAAATAAAGATAGAAATGAAATGATTTTAATATATATTTTTTAAAAGATTAATTAAGACTGCAGTCATTTTGTACAAGATGTTTCAGGATTTGTGGCACACTAATGCTCTAACAGTAATTTAAATTCTTCGATATTTTTAATTTAGCATGTAGTAATCCTGGACTATTACCTTTGACCTTTTTTGTGTTTAATTTAAAATATAGTTAGGACTATGCAAACAGTAAATACTTTGTAAAGTATCACGTGGTTTTTAATATATAATTTCTCTAATATTTCTCTCTTTCAGCCAATATGTGAAAACATAGTTCATGTGATATCACCCTGTATAAAGGAGTATGTTGACTGGTCCCAATGAATTCTTTTCCTGGTTCCAGTAGGATGATAGAGTAGTCAGATTTGCTGAAATAGTTAATGGTTAAGTCATGGCAAACAGTTAATTTCTTCCCTTTGCCCATGGGGCTTTCATTTTAGATGTGATTTATTGTCTCTGGTGTTTATGTGTATTTACACTAAAAGTAAAAACAAACTTTTAAGTGATTATAATACTTTCTCTTAAAGTTTAGAAAGAGATTGCATTAGCTTGACATGAAGCAATGTCTTTGGCTTCATTAAACATAAGAAAATACATGGCTGGTTCTGTATTGCTTTGTCTTTATCCTTCCTGCCCAACAGCAAGAGTGAGTTGAGCACAGTGACTGCTAAGTGCTTGGTTTTGCCATGATCAAACTGCTTCTTGGAGTCTTTCTCTGAAAAGGAATTCTTATTACAAATCAGTGCCTTTTCTTAAAGTCTGTTTTCAAGCTCGATATTAGAATTGGCCATGACAAAATATGTCAGAAAATTTTGTGAACCACCTTTGCTTTTGCTCCTTGCACCTTGTCCTCTTTTGCTGGTGGTACTGCGTAATAAAGACTGCCAAATCAAATGTGTTGTTTAAAATGCTTTGCTCTCCATTCCCTCTGTTAATTCTAACTACTGGAGTGGATGATTATAAACATACTAGAACACATTTTATCTTCGTAGAATTTTCTTCCTGTTAAAGTATGGCAAAGTTAAAATATCAAACAAATTCTATATCCAAGTGTGACAAAGGAACAAGTATAAACCATCTTGAACTAATTTTTTGGACAGAGAAATTAAGAAATGTAATTCAATTTATTGGAAAAGAGGGTTTGTTTGTTTTTTGTTTGTTTTTAGTTTTAGTTTATCTGGTGTTAGTGCTGGTTCCAAGGGTGTACTTACTAGAACTAAACATCTATAGTGACATGGTCTTTACTAGTTATAACAGGAATTTTGGTGTGTTCCAAGGGGAAAAGATTTCTTAGGGTGATATCTTTTATTGGACCAACTATAGACATAGACATAGATATGTAGTTAGTCCAATAAAAGATATCACCCTAAGAAATCCTTGCCTCTTGCATAATATCTGAACCATGACAGCTACAACATCACTTTTACACTATTGTACATTCTGAGAAATTCTGTAGATGCTGTACACATACAATGTAATATACAGACACTGTACATATGTAGAAATACAGGTACATATGCAGAAGTAAGCGGAGTGGCTGTCATCTTTTCCTCCTGATTGACTCTAGAGCACAGATGGTTGGACCCACTGATTTTGTAGACTAGAAAAGAAGAGAAGAAGTTCTTGTAAAGTCAAAGGAGTAGGGTCTGCAGAGCTCTACTCAAAGTAGGGCTAACTGAACATAAAACAGGATTTTGGAGCAATTTTTATGGGTCAAGAGCAGGGCTAGAAAGAAAGGAAACTCTTCCTGCAGATTGGAGAGAAAGGGGAGGTGATGGAGAAACCCACCCCCCATACCTTTTCACATCCCAAATGCATATGATACTTTTCATAAGTACTATAAATGGTGCACCTCCGGTCAGAAAACATTTAATTTGTGTAGCACAGAAATGGGGAGCCTTTAAAATTATATATATAAAATTTTGAAACACCTTGATCGGAAAATTCTTATGGTTTTGAAATAAACCAAATAAAATATAATTAAATATATTAATGCTGTTTTTACACTGTTGCAAAAGTCTGGTCCTAACTCAGAAGGTAGGGGCCTTGAGCATAATATAGCTCAAGTTTATCATAAAGTAAATTAACCTTAAAGGTGTTTCATGTATTTACATATTGTGAAAAGGTTACTATTCAGAATTAAGGGTAAAACTATAGTTAAGTTCTCTAAAATGTTAAAATGCGATTTCTTTTACTCTACTGCTTCTTTAACTTAAAGATCTGCTTGGTTTCACAATCATTACAAAATAAGTTTTCACATGCTACTAATTTGCTTTTTGGTTGCAAAGCACATCATTTGTTTGAACAACTCAGAGAATGGAGCAATTTGCATAGTATAAATAGAAGAAACATTTAAATTAATGAGAGCATAAACAATGTGCAGCTTACAGAACAGTTTCTTACAAATGAACCGAAGCCTGATGATCGGCCACATGTATATCTGATAGGATTTATGACCCAATCCAGCAAGCCAAACTCTTGTGAATAACCTCTGTTGAAATACTCTTGTGAATAAGAGTTTCCGGATAGTCAGAAAAATCTGTAGATTTGCAGCAGGGGTCTTTTGTAGTTGCATTGATAATTAGTTCCTGTTTCTTTGCAAATACAGGGGTTTTTAAAATCACTTTTCCAATGAACTCTGACTACCTGACTAATTAAGTATGTAGTCTTTACCATCAATTAAACAAAATTACGTTGATATGCTTTTGGCCTTTTCACCTATCTGTTTTTTATTTTTAATGGTAGTAAAGTCTTATTTTCTTGGGAGTGCAAAATATTTTTTTCCCTCAATTTAGTACAGAATTTGGCTTCATAGTATAAAAGACAGTTCACTTATGAATGGCACAGCCTTGAGTGCAAAAGAAAGTTACTTTAAAATGTTAATATTATATTACTTACTTATACTTTCCAAATCTTTCATATTGTTCCATGGTTTTCATTTTTTTCTGCTCAATTTTGTGGTGCCTATTTTCTATTGGCATTTAGCGGAATTGTTTTAAATGGGCTCAAGCACTATTTAAGCTTTAAGTATCTGACACAGGCAAGGACTTTCTATTCCTTTAACTGTTAGAAAATGCCAAATAAATTGATCATCCATGCTTAAATAAAGGGTACATCCAATGGTATGTTAAATGTTAAGACTGCAAAGTAAATATTTAAAAAAAATTACTAGAAGTAAGGTTGCAACTTCTTGCTAAATTTTAAGTTCTAGTTTCTAGCATGGTGGCACTAAAGTTCTGAGTGACAAATACAATTTTAAAAAAATGGTAAAACCAATATTTTCCCATAGCTTCATTTTTGGAAATGAATTAACTACATTTTCTTTAAACTGAAAAAAAATCTTTTGACAAATGACAGAAATTGGTAAATTTAATTTCAATTGGTAAGCTTTACTATAGGCTCAAATACCTATACCACCTCTAAGTTTGAGGTTGGATTCCTTTTCCCCCACTATGTTTGGACCCAGAATTCAAAAGGTTTGTTTTCAAGGAAATGTCCTTAATAAAACAGGAGGTGAGGAATACAGAGAAAATGTAATAAACTTGAATATATTTTTACAGTTACTTTGTACTGTCAGAAAGCATTTAACTGTTAATCTGTTTACCTTCACCAGTTTTTGAGATCAAAGGAGATGGGGAGACAATCAATCATATTTTAGTGTGATAGTTTAGGAAAGAATGAAGACCACTTAATACTACCTCAGAAAAGTTATATTTAAATATAAATGCATGTCTTGGCTGCATGCAATATTCATTTGCATATGTTAAATCTACTTTAAAAGTCTGCTGCTTTTAAAGACTTTTTACTGAAGATATTATGTCAGATGTGCATCAGTGAACTTTTCTAGTTTGTAGGCAGCAATTGGCAGTAGGTTGGTTCATCAGAGTGACATGACAGTACTCAGAGGGTCCAGAGATAGTTTCATAATTATTGTTAGCATGTTTCTTGAAAGAAGTGATGATTGTCTCATAAAACCCAGATGGGAGTATGTTACATTGTTGATAAATGTGTTGATAAATGTGTTTTACATTTTTAAATTGATAAACAGTGAAAAGCAGAGCAGATACAATAAGGCAGATGGTTGTTTATAGAACCACTGGCAAGTTGCTGTGATTTGAAGAATGATACTTATTGTTTTAAAGGAAAAAAAGAGAGAAATTTTGGGAGGGGGGGGTTTAGCAGGGTAATCATGAGCTTTTTAAAAAGAAAATGTTCAGCAGCTTTAGATCAGTCAGATGCATTTCTCACCATCTTGGATCATACACAGTAGACTTTGAGAATGTCAGGATTTAGCAAGCTTCTTGCATACTGTTCTCATGTAGTTGAAAGACTTGTGGATAAAAATCAAGTGTGAAATCTTCCGATGTTTTAATAGCATGCTCATTATAGATGTGAATAACATGTAATTTTGTTCAGCCTCTATTTTTTCATTTTAGTTGTATTGTTTTGAAATACAAACTTTTATCTAAATATGTTACCGTCTGCTTTCTATTGCTTCTGGGAAGAAAAACAGATATTAATTACACAGCAAGATGATATTTAGTTATTACTTGTCTTATTTAATTGTTCACATTGCAAAACACAGAATAGGACATCTAATTGAAGATTCATAAGAGAATTTACAACAAACAAACAAGAATGGAGGCTATAAAGCCTGCCTACTATTTCTGGGAGAAGAGGTGAACAAAAGAAGTTGTTTTTCTATTAGCTAGGAAGTAGAGGCAGTATATATGCAAAACAGACTTAGGACAGGCTACTGGTCAAGATTTACTCTGGTGCCATCTTCACTTTGTGTTTCATCCCCTTTTCCATCAGTAACATGGAGAAATTCCTATGTGGAAGATGCATCCAATGGCAAAAAAAAAAAAAATCAAATTTTCACCATGACCTTGCAATAATTACATCTTTAAAAATATGTTGATATTTATTATCTACCTTCTTATCTGAACTGTTTAACTCAAAAGTTAATGAAATGTTTATACTTTACTGAAATATGTGTCTATTCCCAAAATCAATGAGGTTAATAGTTATCTACCATCAGCAGTAGACTTACCTTTTCCAATTTTCCTGAACCATATTGAGATATAGAATAACACTTGATATTCAGATTCAACAGACTAGGAATTTTGCTTTATACAAGATCCACCTGTTGTGTAGGACTTTTCTAATGGGGTGTCTTGGTAGAATTAGCTCTTTCTTTTTTCAGGTGTCTTGTTTTGTATGCTTACCTCCTCTTGAAGGATCCTCTTCCTTTTACCTGTTTAATTTCACCAACAGTGATTCTGGGGGATGATACCGATAGCCAATTTTTAAGGAGGCATATTAGCTGATACCAGTCTGATTTCCGATTCAGCTGCATCCAGCTGGGAAGTCTGCTGTGGTGGAAGGTGGGTGTGGGAGGACAGATCAACACCCCACACAGTGAGGGAGGGAGTGGGGCAGGGGCTGGGGCAGGGTGCAAGACAGCTGCGGCTCATCGGGGAGACACAGGGGAGCGGGGCGTGTGCCCCCTGGAACTGCACAGAGCAGGGTGAATCATAGAATCATAGAAGTAGGGGCGGAAGGGACCATGTAGATCTTCAAGTCCGACCCCCTGCCTGGGCAGGAGGGAAACTGGGCTCAAGTGACCCCAGCCAGGTAGGCATCAAGCTACTTCTTAAAGACCCCCAGGGTAGGAGTCAGCACCACTTCACTTGGAAGTTGGTTCCAGATCCTAGCCACCCTAACCGTGAAGTAGATCTTACAGATGTCTAATCTAAACCTACTCTTTAACAACTTGTGGCCGTTATTCCTTGTTATCCCGGGGGGCGCTAGGGGAAACAAGGTCTCCCCCAAACCCTTCTGGTCCCCCCTAGTGAGTTTATAGACGGTCACAAGATCCCCCCTCAGCCTTCTCTTGTGAAGGCTGAACAGGTTCAGGTCCCGTAGCCTCTCATTGTAGGGTCTGCCCTGCTGTCCCCGGATCATGCGGGTGGCCCTCCTCTGGACCCTCTCAATGTTGCCCACATCCCTCTTGAAGTGGGTTAGCCCTGCCGATCGTGACCTCGCATTGTTGGCCCATGTTCATCTTGGAGTCAGTGATGACTCCAAGATCCCTTTCTGCCTCCGTTCTCTCAAGAAGGGAGTTTCCCATCTTATAAGTGTGTTGCCGGTTACTACTGCCCAAGTGCAGCGCCCTGCACTTGTCCGTATTGAAATGCATCCTGTTTTTGTTAGCCCACCCTTGCAACCTATCCAGGTCTTTCTGCAGTCTTTCCCTCCCTACTAGCGTGCCCACCTCACCCCAAATTTTGGTATCATCAGCAAATTTGAACAAGTTGCTTTTCACCCCGTCATCCAAATCGCTGATAAAGAAATTGAACAGTGCAGGCCCAAGGACCGAGCCCTGGGGGACTCCGCTGCCCACTTCCCCCCAGGTCGAATATGACCTGTCCACCACCACCCTCTGAGTACGACCCTTCAGCCAATTAGCAATCCAGGACGGGTGGGTGGGCTGCAGCTCTGGACTGGAGCTGGGGCTGTGCCAGCCTCTTCTCAGTGGGGTTGGGGCTCAGGGTGGGTGGTGATGGCTCTGGGAGGGAGGTACTAGGGGGCTGCAGCTACCCCAAATTTCGCCATAGCCCCCCCTCCCCGCACTGCAGCCACCCTCCTAGGGCAGCCTCAGCTCAACCCCCATCTTCACACATGTGCTGGGAACAGCCGGGACTGTCCTGGGTGGGTGGTGGTGGTGCTGGGAGGAGGGATTGGGAGGTACTATTGTAAAATTTGGGTGGCTGCAGCCCCTTCATAGCCCCCTCCTAGCACTGCTGCCCACCCCAAGCCCAACCCCCGCGGAAAAGAGACTGGCACAGCCCCAGCCCGCTGCTGCAGCCTGCCTGCCCCACAGATCCAGGGGGCACCTGCCCCCTCCCCCCACACTCCCTGGATGAGCTGTGTCTCCATCCTGTACCCTGCTCCACCCCGGCTGGGCAGCACAAGCCCCAGCCCATGCCCCAGTCCCTCCCTCACCGCGGGGCCCTTGATCTGCCCCCCACACCCCTTCTCTTCCCCCTCCCCTTCCACCGCAATGGACTTACCAGCTGCACTCAGCTCTCCATGCTCAGCTCTCCATGTCACCTACATGTTGTGTTGCAGCTGCGCACATACACAGGCATTTATCGGCCAAAGTATTGGCCACATCGGGCCGATTTCCGATATAGCCAGTTTCCTTTATATCAGTTCCAATCCAATATTGGACCAATGTATTGGTGCTCCTCTAAATTTCATGAGTTCTAGATCTGGGGAGCGACTTCTGAGAATGATCTCCCCTGAGTTTTCATCACTTAATGTACTGATGGTACTTGAATGAGGTTGAACTCAGTTAACCTTAGGGATCATGATGGGGTGGAAGGGAGAAAGCTGTCTGTCAGTTTGTAGGGTCCAGACTGTTTAGGTCAAAACCAGTGCATTGAACTGTGTCTGGAAAACTATTGAGATGCAGTGCAGATACTGCAGAATTGCATTTGTATACTCCTGGTGATCTCCTTTCATAAGATGGTAGGTTGCACCATATGCAGCTTCTGGCTGGGTTTCAGCCCTATGTAGAGCACATTGCAGTAGCCTAGCCTTGAGGTTATGAAGGCAGGAATGGTGGCTGCCAGATCCAAACTTGAAAGGAAGGGTTGCATCCCTCTCACTAGATGGAGCTGGTACAAAATGGTCCTAACCACTGAAGATCCAGGTGCAGCAGAGGATTCAGAAGCACCCCGAGGCTGTAATCCTGTGTGACAAGGGGAGATTAAGCCCCATCAATGATGCAAGGCCCAAACCACTCCCCTTCTGCCTCTTCCCTCCCAAGCAAGTGGTCTAACCATCACCATATTTGTCTTTCTGGATTTAGTTTCAGTTGATTCACTCACATCCAGTCCCCAACTGCAGCCAGGCATTGGGAGAGCTGGGACTACAGGGCCAGGGTCAGAAGAAAGAGAGCATACTGATCGCCCCTCCCACCAAATCTCTGCACAGTCTCACCCAGTGGCCTCATACACAAATTGAACAGGACTGGTATCAAGATAGAGCTTTGGAGGACCTGACAGGAAAGGTCCGTAGGGGATAAAGAACACTAACCCATTACCACCCTATGGGGCCTCCCTGCTACGGAAGAACAGAAACAATTTAGACTGGTCCTGCAAATACCCACCAGATCCTGTAAATGCTTCATCTGCACCTCATGGTTGACTGCATTGCAGGCTACTGAAAGGTCTGTTGAGATCAGCAGGGCACAATTTCTCCAGGCAATCTTCAGGCTAAGTTTGTTAACAAGGCCACAAGCAGTCTCTGTTCTATATCCAGGGCAAAAGCCAGACTGACAAGTGTATCTTGCCAGGAAACTGAAGGCATCCAGATGAACCAGGAGCTGTCAAGCTATTACCTGTTTAGTGACCTTCCCCAAAAAGGGGTGCTTGTCAGTAACTGGCTGGGGAGTCATTATCAAGTGGTAGTTCCTTGATTAGGGACTGAACAGTTGTAGACTCAGGAATGTATGGGACAGACTGCTGGAGAGGGCTGTTGACAATTCCTGCCAGTAGTGCCCCCAGTCTCCCCCAGCTGGCTTCTACAAGTCAAGATGGGCATAGGTCCAGTTTACAACTAGTTGCCCTTATCCCCCCAGGCACATCCTCTGCATCAGTGGATGATAGCAGTTTAAAACAACCCATATAAATAGAACAAGACTAGGCTTCCTTAACCTCAAACTCTAACTATTGATTATGTGTTCCATAATTTTTCCATGGCTGAGGTATTTGCAGGAGAATCCATTCCTGGGCTTTAAATTATTCACCATAATCTAAAGTCATTTAAGAAAAAAAAAATTCTGTTTTTGTTCTGTTACAAAGAGAATCTTCCAAATGTAAAACATTGTAACCTTGTACTCTTGAATCTGCAGACAACCCAAAGCCATTTTAGGAGGTATGAAGTGTTCCATTCATACTCAGAAACGGAGACATTTGTATCTCACTCCTGATCAGTGTAGCAAAAATACCCAGTTTTAGTATTGTTTGAAGATTGGGTAAGAGCCATTAGACAGGTTAGTTAGCTGGGAAGATAGGTTTTGAGGCACTTTAAGCCCTATCCCCCAAAAAGACTCACATTTCAGAAAGATTTCTAAGTCATCTCTGTCCCTCCACAAATTGACGGAGTGTAAAACATGCTTCTCTTAAATGGTACCAAACAGAACAGTGCTCTCTTGCTTCCCAAGGCTCCCAGCTTACCTATCAGTGCTTTCAGAAAAGCAAAAGTTGTAGATTTTTTCAGTCTGTCTGCCAAAATCTGATTGTCCTGGACACCTTCTGCTCTGCGCATATCCTTTCTTAGCATCTAGAGCAGGGGTAGGCAGTGTTTTTTGGCCGGAGTGCTGAAAAACACCACAATGCCTACCTCAGAAGGTGCCAGAGTGCTGGCATGGCAGAAAAACAAAATGAGGGCAAGGAGTGCATGGCAGGATGCCATGCTTGTGCCCCGTGCCCCCCACCCAAAGCCCCTGCTCCACAGCTCGGGCTCTGTGGCTGTCAGCAGCTACCCTGGCTCTGAGTAGCTGCTGGAGCCCAGGCTGCTCCCAGCAGGGCTTGTAGCATCCCAGCTGCCTGCTGAGAGCAGCCCAGGATCCCAGCTGACAGCAGCTCCCCAGAGCCAGAGCCGGTTGCAGCCAGGAGGCTCCAAACAGCTGTGCTGCGGGTAGCTGCTGCCAGTGACTGAACCCGGGCTGCTCCTAGCAGGGCTTGCAGCATCCCAGCTGCCTGCTGAGAGCAGCCCAGGATCCCAGCTGACAGCAGCTCCCCAGAGCCAGAGCCGGTTGCAGCCAGGAGGCTCCAAACAGCTGTGCCAGGCTCCGGCATCAGCTCTGCACCAGCGCGTGTACCCACACCTCAGAGCGGGCGGTGGGGGAAGGCCTGAAGCAGCGCAGCCCTGGTCTCTCCCCCACTCCCAGCACAGAGGTGATGAGCCCGGCGCAGCTGTTTGTAGCCAGCCCAGGCTCTGGGCATCTGCAACAAGCAGTGGGCAAAGTATAAACAGCTACGCCGAGCTGCACAGCTCCGGCATCTGCTCCATGCTGGTGGCAACTGCATGGGCACCTCGAAGTGCACGCGCAGTCACCGCCAGCATGGAGCTGATGCCAGAGCTGTGCAGCTCAGCGTAGCTGCTTGCACTCTGCCCGCTGCTTGCTGCAGCTGCCCAGAGCCTGGGCTGACTCTGGGCAGCCCAGCTGTGCAGCTCATCACCTCCGTGCTGGGAGTGGGGGAGAGACCGGGGCTGCGCTGCTTCAGGCCCTCTCCCACCACCCACTCTGAGGTGTGGGTACATGCACTGGTGCAGAGCTGATGCCAGGATCCTGGGCTGCTCCCAGCTGTTTGGAGCCTCTTGGCTGCAGCTGGCCCCGGCTCTGGGAAGCTGCTGCCAGCCAGGATCCTGGGCTGCTCCCAGCAGGCAGCTGGGATGCTGCAAACCCTGCTGGGAGCAGCCCAGGTTCAGTCGCTGGCAGCAGCTACCCAGAACTGGGGCTGGCCCCATCGTGCCAAGCAAAATGGCCTCATATGCCACACTCGGCATACATGCCAGGGGTGGCCGACCCCTGATCTAGAGAAATGGCAGTCTAGAGTAACAGCAGAACAAGTTAGGGATTATTTAGTGAAGCTAGGTGCTTTCAAATCTTTATCATCAAAAACACAAATAGAAAATGGGTGACACTTTGCTGGATGGCAACTCTGTTGAAAAGGACTTGGGAATCTTGATGGCTCATAGACTCAGTACAAGTCAGCAGTGTGATGCAGATGCACAAAAGTGGATGCAGCTTTGGCTTGCATGAATAGAAGCATTAGGTGCAAGACACATGAAGCAAGAGAAGGTTGAGAGGCGACCTTGTGGCTGCCTGTAAGTTCATCACGGGAGCACAGAAGGGAATTGGTGAGTATTTATTCACCAAGGCGCCCCCAGGGGTTACAAGAAATAATGGCCACAAGCTAGCAGAGAGCAGATTTACACTAGACATTAGGAAGAACTTCTTCACAGTTAGAGTGGCCAAGGTTTGGAACGGGCTCCCAAGGGAGGTGGTGCTCTCCCCTACCCTGGGGGTCCTCAAGAGGAGGTTAGATGAGTATCTAGCTGGGGTCATCTAGACCCAGCACTCTT
>NW_005841936.1:3524287-3526210 GCF_000455745.1 Alligator sinensis
GTCGGACTCGATGATCTATTGAGGTCCCTTCCGACCCTAGCATCTATGAATCTATGAGGCGATAGTGCCTCTGTACTCAGCACTGGCTAGGCTTCATCTGGAGTACTGTGTGGAAATTCTGGGCTCCACATTTGAAAAGGATGTGGAGAGGTTACAGAGCGTCCAAAGGCAGGCAATAAAAATGATAAAGGGTTTGGAAAGCAAGTCCTATGAGGGGAGGTTGAAGGAGCTAGGCATGTTCAGCTTGCAGAAAAGGTCATTAAGGAGGAACATGGTAGAAGTCCTCAAATACTTGAAGGGCTGCCATAAACAAGAGGGAAAGCACCTTTTCTCTCTTGCTTTAGAGAAGTGAGCATGGACCAATGGCTTGAAGTTTCAGCAAAGTAAGTTTAGATTGGATATCTGGAAAATCTTCTTAATTGTTAGAATAGTGAGGCAGTGAAATAGATTGCCTAGGGAAGTTATGGGCTTTCTATCACTGGAGGTGTTCAAGGAAAGGTTGGACAGCTACTTCTTGGGGAAGATCTAGGCGGAGCTATGCCTGTGTTCTAACATGTATTTCTCATGTTTCTAGACTTTGCCGGCTGTTCTGCTCTGTCCCCTTCCCCCCCTTTCTCTGCTATATGTGTCAGGGTGTTTTTAAGCCCTTCCAGAGGCATTGGGTGTTAGCTATAGCCAAGGCTGGGGATTTTGACTGGGGTGTGCCAATGTTCCTTCTGGGGCCAAAGCTGGAGGTTCTTGGCTAAAGGGTCTTGTCTCTCTTCTCAGGGTCAGACTGGTTGCCATATCTGGGGTCAGGGAGGAATTTTATCCCATGGTTAGATAGGTATGGACTGTGGGGGCTTTTGCCTTGCTCCGTAGCAGAGAGCATGACTTTCTACCTGGGACCTCTTGAGCACATATTAGACAACATTTTATGGAAGCAGGACATTGGCTGCTGTGGTTCCCCTGCTTTACCTGTGGCAGGTTCGGGTTTGAGGTCTATGTTGTGTCCCAGTTGACGGCAGTCTTAGGTAGCATTTAGCTTATGAGTGTATAGGATGGTTTGGATAGGGATGATCCTGCCTCAGACAGGGGGTTGGACTAGATGACCTCTGGAGGTCCCTTCAAGCTCTATTTTTCTATAACTCTATAACTAATTCAGCAGGGTCAGATGAGATGCACCTTAGGATTTTGAAGGAAATGGCTGAGGTAATTTCAGAACCATTGGCTGTCCTCTTTGAGATCTTATGGCGGTCAGGCGAGGTCCCAGATGTTTGGAAAAGGGGAAACAGAGTACCTAACTTTAAGTGAGGGAAGGAGGAAGATCTGGGGAATTACAGACCAGTCACCCTGACTTTGATACCTGGAAAGATCATGGAGCAGTTCCTCAAGGAATCCATTGTGAAGTACTTGGAGGAGAACAAGGTGATATGGAACAGCCAGCAAGGATTAACTAAGAGCAAGTCATGCTGGACAAACCCAGTTTTCTTCTATGATAAGGTGACAGGATCTGTGGATGCAGGAAAAGCAGTGGATATGATATCATCATTGGTGGCAGCAATCCCTTAATTTGAGGATGATTTCTAGCATTGCTCAGGCATCCACACACCATGGCCAGCCCAGCAAAGTTGGTGCTTGAGGATCATAGACTCAAAGCTGGTAACACTGGCTTCAGGAAGGATGCTGGTCTTTGTGCAGTGATCTTCCCATTTGATATGGAGGATTTTCCAGAAGCATTGTTGGTGATACTTATCCAGGCTCTTGAGATAACAATCTATTTGATCACTGGCTCTAACAATAACATAGTCAGGAAGGTGCCATTGCTTAGAAAGATGATGTCTCTGTGTGGTCTTGTATTTGTCACTCTATCTGAAGATGCAGTTCATGATGGTAAGACTGTGCTCCGTGTATTTGCTCAGAAGAAGGATGTCACTGGTGTTG
>NW_005841936.1:3526241-3573741 GCF_000455745.1 Alligator sinensis
CTCCTTCCTTCCCAGTGGTGTTTAAGTCACCAAGGATAAGGATCTTGTCCTCCTCACAAGTGTTAGTACATGATCAGGGTTCTTTGATCAGGATCAGGTTTTGGGGCATACTCACTGATGATGGTGGCATTCTGGTTGTTTCTCAACTTAAGACAGAGGGACATAAGTTGTTCATTAATGCCTACAGGAAGCTCTGTAAGTTGACTGATTTAGCTGATTCTTGATGGCAAAGCTGATGCCATGAACATGTCTGTCCTTGGTCAGTTCTCCCTTCCAGAAGGTTAGTCATCCACCCTCTTCCTTCAGCTGACCCTCATTCCAGTTGTCTTGTCTCACTCAGAGCTGCATTATCAATATAGTATCTTGCAGTTCCCTCGAGATGGCAGTTCTTCTTTCTGGTCATTCATTGTCTTGGTTATTCATCAAGGTGAGAGTGAGAGTGATCCCACTGGAAACAGTTATCCAGCCTGGAGAAGATGAGACAGCTTGGGTTTAGGGCATCTTTTCTAGCTCCTTCCCCATGTGGGATGTGCAGAGGGGATCCTGAATAGGGCTGCTCAGTCTTGATAGCAGCTGCTGAATTGCCCCCCTGTGTCAACCCAAGTGCAAGATGATCATCAGATTACTGCCACCTGTGTGCAGATTCATGGCTGGAGACTGCTGGACTCACTAGTTCTGTCTCTGCTACCACTCATCCATCCCTGCAGGGCTTTTGGAGGTTGGTACAGGAGAGCGTGTTGTGTCCTGTGGTAGAAGCTTGTGCATGATTTTGTTTAATGTGAGGAAGCTGGTGCATGGAAACAGCAACCACGTGATCTTGACAAGGTGGAGATCTGAGCATGATAGCAAGGGAGACCCCTATATGACAGGAGACTTCCATCTTGCTGCAACCTTCTTTTGTCTTTATAGCTGTTGAGATCCTGACGTCTCCTTTTGCCTGATCTGCCACTGGGGACTAGGGGTTTGGACCTTGGTTTGTCTGGAACCTCCTTTCAAGCCTGCTTGCCATGGGTGACCCTGCTAGGAGTTTAAGTGACAATAGTTCTGAGGATCATTGGGACACACAAGCCTCTCTGCCACTACAAAGACTCAGTCCATGAAGAAGCAAGGCTTTAGACACACAGTCTCTCATGACATCCTCATTAACAAGCTAAGAAAATACAGACAGAAGAAAGTACTCTAAGGTGGATATACAATTGGTTGGATCATCATGGTCAATGTGTCATCAATAGCTCCATGTCTAGTTGGGAAGAGGTATTAAGTGGGGCTTCCCAGGGGGCTGTCCTGGGTCCAGTTTTATTTAACATCTTCATTAATGATTTGAATGATGGGATCGACTGCACACTTAGCAAATTTAAGAATAACTCCAAGTTGAGTGAGTTGTAGACGTTCTAGAGGGTAGGATGGGTCCAGAATGACCTAGATAGACTGGAGAAATGGTCCTCAATCAGATGAGTTTCAATAAGAAGTGCAAAGCTCTTGGGACAGAATAACTGCAGACTGGGGAATGAGTGCCAAGGCTGCAGTACTGCAGAGAAGAACTTTGGGGATTATAGTTGACTATAAGCTGAATATGAGCCAACAGTGTGCACAACTTGTAAAAAAACAAAACAAAAACAAACCACACACACACAACACAGAGTCAACTGAATACTGGGTTGTATTAATAGGAGTGTTATTTGCAGGTCAAGGGAAGTGATTCTTTTGATCTATTTAGTAGATCAAACTACCCACTGGTGAGGTCTCATTTGGAGTACTGTGTCCAGTTTTGGGCCCCACACTTCAAGAAAAATGTGGACAGTTTAGAAAGAGTCCAGTGCAAAGCAACTAAAGTGATTAGTGGCCTGGAAGGCAAGACTTTGAGGAAAGGCTTAAAGAACTAAGATTATTTAGTGTGGAGAAAGAGAAGATTGAGGTGGGCTTTGGTAACAGTCTTTATATACCTGAAGGATGATTACACAGGGTGTCTTTCATCCATCAACAACTTATTTTGCCTTGCTCCCTCTTGGAGCAGGCCCCTTAGGCCATAGGCTTAGCTAGTCCATCCCTTGGGTGGCAGACATACTGTCTTTTGGCCCTCTCCCGCAACCCTCACTGGGTTAGTGGCCAGCCAATTACCTGACCAGGTCTAAACTTACTCTGTCCCCTTCCGGGGGCAACACTATGTGTATAAAAATGTACTGGGCCCTCAGCCCTTTGGTACTTCTCCCCCTTCACTGGCGCTCCCCATCTCTGCCCCCTTTCTGGGGTTCCACATCTTCGCCCCCTCTCTGGGGTTCCACACCGCTCCCTCACTTGGGGCCACAGAGCTTGGCTTCCTGGTGGGCTCAGGTGGCCGTAGCCATGCCTGGCCCCACTCTCCCTCCTTAGGGTTTCTCGGGGTCTTACACCCCACACAGGGCTCAGGTGGCCACAGCTGTGCCTGGCCCCCACTCTCCCTCCTCGGGGCCTCTCGGGGTCTTGCCCCCCACAGGGCTCAGGTGGCCGTAGCCGTGCCTGGCCCTAACTGCCTCCAGTTTTACGCAAACCCACCCAAAGGTGAGGGCTAGGGTTAAGGTGTCCCTACCCGCCTTTCACCAGGGTGATGACTGGCCTGCCATTCCCTGGGGGTTCCCACGACACTGAGAGCCCCACCAGGCCACCCACTCCTGGCAGGGTGCAGTTTTAGGTCATGCCCAGGACCAGGAGCCTCCTGACCATCCCCTACAGCTCCTCCCTTACCTCCAGGATGATACACAAAGCCTCACAGCTAGGCAGTATTGCTACCCTCCCTGCCAGCAGCGAACTGCCCTGTTTATATAAGCGGCCAGAGATCTAAAATGGTCGCCGCAGTCAGGCATCTGCCGGCTGCTTGGCCTAGGTCTTAAAGTGGCAGACACCAACAGTGCCCTGCCACAACTAGGAGTAATGGAATGGCTTCAAGCTTTAGCATGTAAAATTTAGGTTGGAGATTAGAAGGATCTTTCCAACTATGAGGGTGATCAAACATTGGACGAGGCTGCTTAGAGAAATTGAGGAATCTCCATCCTTGAAAGTTTTCAAGAGCAGGTTGGGCAGGTTTTTGGCTGGGACGATTAGTCAGGGATGATTCTGCCCTGATCAGGGAGATGGACCTTGTGAAGTCTCTACGGTCTTATGATCTGATGAACTAAGCTGTTGCTCATGAAAGTTTGCCTATCTCTGATAGAGGTGGTCTGTAAGGTACATCTCTACCCTGCTTTCTGCCATGCAGTTACGTCTTCTCAGGCATGCAATGATTTTTTTTCCAAATAATACACGAGGGCAGCTTCTTGCTTAGTTCATGATTGACTTTTTTTTAAAGCTGTTAAATATAAATTATATGATGTGCTACATATTGTCCAATCTGCATCATTAACCAGAGGCATCGTTACAGAGTACGTGTCTTAATTATATTTATTATGATCTGGTTTAAAACGCTGACAGTTTTTTAATGGAAAAAGTGTGTGTGTGTGTGTGCACGTGTGTAAAGAAGAGCTCTGCTGTTGAAATAGGACAGTAGTTTCATTCTTATTTTCACATCCCCTCCCCCGCCCGCCCCCAGCCCCAACAGATCAAGCAGTTCAAATCACTAATTGTAACTGTTGATATATTTCTCTTACTGCTGCTGTGGTGCTTAACTCCATCAAGGTCAGCAGATAGGAAAAGCACCTTATAGAAACCTTATGAAGCACAGTCTAATCCCTATATTTGACTCTCTATGCACACTGCATCTTTGTGGTGTGTGCAAGGAAGAGTAGGTGAGTTATGGATTGAATGCTCTTCCATTACTGTGATGACTGATAGACATAAAGTGCTGCAGTAGCCAACTGACTGCAATTTGAAGCCCTATTACTGTATCTCCCAGCTCTCCTTTCATATTAACTTAATGCTAGGAATGGGCTTTTTAGGTGTGGTTTAATAATGAGCTAAACCATCAGGAGGTAAATTCATGAATTTTTACCTCCCTTATAGTAGCCTGGATGTATTTAGTTGAATGTAGTTGTAATATTTGATTGCTACTGTAACAGAGGAAGTAAAATGATTGTTTTAAAATAAGTAAATCTAAAAACACAGAAATTTGTTAAATGACTCAGGCTAAATCCTGATACTAATTTTAAATGTATTTTTGAAATCTGACTTTCAAGAATGTTTCAAGGCTTAAAAGGTTTCAAATTGATGAAGTCTTTCAACTTCTGCCTTAATTTCCAGAAGATACAGCCTGTAACTTTATTTTATCCCAGTAATGTGTGAGGGCTTTTAAAGACAGATTTTGATACCTTTGAAACCTTGTTGCTAGTCGTAGTTGCCATTAAGGGAGTTGAGGTTTATAGATTTGTCCAGGAAGTGTACTGTTTGCCAAATATCTACAGTCAGTCAGTGTATGCTATGCTGACAAATACATGTTTAGAAATGCTGGTTCTTTGAAATAAAGTAGTCTATGTGGATACCATGATCTAACTTCTATTCCTGCTTGTGGAATCTGTAGCTATTACAGGCTTTGAATTGCAAGAAATCCCCAGGGATAGCTGTGACTCTCTGCAGCGTGCCTTTTATTTCTTTCTAGGAGGAACATGGAAAGCACCAGGTGTTTGTGTAGCCCATTTTGTTGAACAGTGAAGAAATACCAAAACACCCATTTACCTCTCCAGCCAGAAACTCTGGTCCTTTAAAATGATATAATTATCATGGATCCACTTCTGCTGATAAATGCAAGCCCTTAATTTCTAGTAAATAATATACTTTGCATTTAAGAAATTCCTTTACATTCATTGTCCCAACAGTTTAAAATCTAATGGATTAAGGTGAAGGAAAATATCTGAAATGACAACATACAGTGTTCCACATAGTAGATTGGTGTTACAGCTAGGGGACAGAGCCCATGTTTGTCCTGAGCTTCAGTCCACTGCCCTGTTCTTTGAACCATGCTCCCTCTTATTAAAGAAGGGTAGAGAACTAGGGAAGCATATATTCTAGGGAGTAGGTAATGATTTGTTGTATAGTGAAAAATGTAACCATTGTTTGCTGATGTCAGTATTATACAGTGCTGTTGATCACTAGAGCACCTAGTAAGTGAGAACATTTCCAAATATATGTAGTTACAGGTAGATAAAATTCAAATAATTCTGAGAACAGATGCATTGAAATCAGCTTATGGGAATGATGAGGGCACAGTTATAAGGATGTAGCTTCACAAGTTTGATTAGCTACATCAATAAGCCAGAACTCAGAAGTAATAAAATATATCATTAATATTTCCTTGTGGAACAAGTTCTCTTTTATACTGACACCACACGTTTGGAGCGTTACAGACTGAATTTACAAGAAAATATTTGTTGGACTCTGGCCGAGAAAATTGTTTCAACTGTCAGAGCTACCACAAAAATCTAGCCTTCCCTGTAGCTACATAAGGATTATTTCCTTCACCTTAAAGGAAGAAATAATCTTCATTGGTGAAATGTTCTATGTAACCAACTTGAAAATAGTTTACAAGGTTTTTAGGGCCCATCTTTCCACAGCTATAAGATGAAGTTAAGGACATTAAGTATCTTAAAAAGAAGATTTCACATGTCTTCAGTGTTTTATAACTGACTATTAGTCTTTGACAAAAAATAGCTAAGGTTAACACAGGGATATGAACCAAATATTTTTAATACTAGAAAAGATCAGACCAATTTCACACTGTAAATAATAAGTCAGTAGGGATGGAAGCTAAAAGATGATGCCATTTAAAAACCTTAAATTGACTGTATTGAATAACAGAATGGTTCAATAGCTACATGGCAGAAACACTATCTTGTGTCAGTGCTCACTGTAGTCAGAAACTAGTCTATATTTTGATCTTACAGTCAGATCATAATTTTTGGAATGTTGTATTGGGAAAAGGTGAGTTATTAAATATACCTGTAATCATTCCAGTTTCCACTTAACCTTCATATTCAAGAAACTCCAGTATTAAGAAGCATAACATGTATGCATCTGCTGGGTTAGGATATAGTGGACCACAACAGGATAATTTTTCAGTATTTAGTTACATGGATGTAGCTTCACAAGTTTAATCAGACAGAATTCAGGAGTAACAAAATATAGCATTACATTCTTCCTTTACAATAAAATATCCTGCGGAGATGCAGTGTTTTTGGAATAATTCTAAATCAAATATGCAAGAAAACCGACGTGGGCAAACACCTCTCAGCAGTAGGAACAGCAGTATTTACTTGCCCAAGCCCAGCCTGGAAAAAAATTTAGCTGACTGTCAAGAGGAGTGGCAGCAGTGATTTCCAGTATCAACAGAACCTTTTAGTTGCTTAGGAGAACAATTTCCTTCAGCAGCCCAAGGAGTGGGAGCTCACAGACTATAATGAGGAACAGGCCTGACCTATCTGGTGTCATTCAGAGAACAAAAGTGAGACTCTTGCAACAAACTACTTGTCGTAGTTGGCCGCCTGCTGCTCATGAGATTGCTACTGGTCCTCTGCCAGCACCTCCCAATGCTTTTGCAGTAGCTGCTTGCCTTCAGCAAGCTTCTTGTTACCAAGCATGGAGTTTCATTCAGCAAGAACAACTGCCAAGGCTTGTGTCACCCATAGGTCAAATGCAGCAGGACCTGCTGTTATTTTTAAAACAATAGTACTTGACAGCCCCAATCAGGGATTGGTGCCCCAGGTAATGACACTGGGAAGAAGACAGTCCTTGTCTAAATAGCTTACTTTCAAGATCATAATAGGACAGAACAGATAGGTGGATAAAAGGAGGACAAGATTTTAGCACGGGGGTGCTTAATCTCTGACCCCAAATCCACTCTGACTGGGAGCGTGGATTGCTGGTCCCCATTTTCTGTGATAGTGGTGGTGGGAGAGTGGTGATTCTCGCTGTCATAGGACCACATATGCAGTTTTCTGCTGTATGTGTTGAGGTGGCTTCCCAGGGCAGTTGAATTTGGATGCTGATTCTTTCACTGCATTCTCATTTTTTGGAGACCTTACTTCAAATTCTAGCGCTGCAAAACGTGCAAGTTCTTTCTGGGCAACGGACATTATGTTACCACTTCTTTGTTTCCTGTCTTCCATCCTTTCCTCCTTAGTATTGTTCATGTTGATATTGTATTTTATTGTTTTGCATAAAAGCTAGTGAATATAAAATGTTCTTCTAGTCTTTTCCTTTTCACAAATCAGTCTGTATAGAGCTGACCAATTAAGCATTTCTAGCAAAATTATATTAGTTTACACACAAGCATCTATTCACACATACTAATTCTCCTAATTTATGTGAGTAAAATGACCTATTGTAATATTTTTGTGAGATATATAAATCGTAGTGGTTTAGGGTGTGAACACTTAAGAATTAGGAAGAAATTTCCCTTATAAGGAAGTTATTTCATTTAGTCCAACAAATAGTTTCTCACAGCTTCATCCAAAGAATTTGCTGGAATTTCTTAGATCCAGCCCATAAAGTGATTTTATCTAATGTGTGGATCTGTTCTACCTTTTACTAGTGGCCAGCTGATTGCTTGTGCTCTGTGCAGGAAGCTGCTTTCTCAATCTCCCACTAGCGCCTCTCCATGCCCTTGCTGCTCCAAATTAGCCACTCCAAATTGCTGTTTCCTATGCTTTTGGGTGGCACATTTACTGGGGGGAGGCTGCATTAGGTGGGGTGAGAGAGCAGCCATTTGCACACAACCAGGGTTGTTGGACTATCAACAGGGTATTGGCGGCCTGCAGTGGCAGCCAGGTTGCAACTGTTAGCCCACCGTTAGTAAAAGGTTACTGACCCCTGCCCTACAGGAGAGTGCTTTCAGGGTAAAGTCTTCCTCCTTTAAGTGGGAGCTTTGTTTAGATTATTAGACACCATAACCATTGCCTGGAGTATTAGAAAGAAAGCTTATCACTTCTATTAATAGTCACAAGCAAGTTTTTATCAGTCACTCAATTCAGGTAAGAGTCTCAGGAGTCCTTCATAACTATATGTATTAATTAACAGCTTTTACACTGTAGTTTGTGGGTGCCAAGCATAATAAAAAATAACAACAGTACTATTTAATGGCAAAATATAAAATGCCCGTGTACTTTAAAATTGTTTCTGGTAAGACAATCAGCTGACATTTGTATCAGCCAAAACAAAACAAAAAATGAAACCCTTCTTTGATTTAGTATGATCCTTGTCTTGTTCTTTTCCACTCAAATTATATAGCCCTGGTTTCATCTGACCCTTTTCCTTCTGCTCTTGGGCTCTATGGTAGAACAGTTAAGGCATCTTACTATGGATTTAAAGGTGTGAATTTGAACCTTGCTTTCATCTTGCACAAAAGGCCATCTAGCTCCAAATAAGTATTTGGCCATTCAGGCCGTGTGCCAATGTGCTGCTAGTTCCAGAAACTAGTATGTCTTAACTCAGTACGGAGAAATGCAAGGTGCCACACCTCGGGAGAAAAAACCTGCATCACACTTACAAGCTCAGTAGTGCTACATTCACTAGGACCATGACTGAAAGAGATTGGTGTTCATGACTGACCACAAGATGAACCACCAGTGCGATACCACAACCGGCAAAGCAAACAAAACTCTGGCTTGCATCTACTGATGCATCTCAAGCAAGACCCAGGAAGTCATCCTCCTGTTGTACTTGGCCTTGGTGAGGCTGCAGAGGGAGTACTGCATCCAATTCTGGGCTCCTCAATTCAAAAAGGATGTGGGGAAGTTTGAAAGAGTCCAGAGGAGAGCCACATGCATGATCAGAGGGCAAGAGAGCAGGCCTTATGAAGGGAGGGTGAGAGCCATGGGACTCTTCAGCCTGGAGAAGTATAGGCTCATGGGTGACTTGGGGGCAGCCTGTAAGTACATAAGGGGTATGCATCAGGAACTGGGAGAACGTCTGTTTACTAGGGCACCCCGAGGGAAGACAAGGCCTAATGGTCACAAACTCCTGCAAGACCGTTTTAGGCTGGACATAAGGAGAACTTCCTTACTGTCTGAGTTCCCGAGGCCTGGAATAGACTCCCTCCAGAGGAGATGCAAGCACCTACTCTGGACACTTTTAATACTTGGATGATTATCTTGCTGGGATCATTTGACCCCAGCTGACTTCTTGCTCCTTGGGCGGGGGGCTGGACCCGATAATCTTGTGAGGTCCCTTCTAGCCCTAATGTCTATGAAATCTATGAAACCATATTAGTCTGATATTAGCTGCCTAGGTCTGTGATGGGATTTTGGCCATCTACTCTGATAGTAACGCCAACTTGAGTATCTAGTGATATGCTTGTCCCATAACCTTCTTCCTTGTACGTGAATGATCAGAGAAGTCACTGCCCCATCTTCCTCCAGATTCCTTTTTATGATTCACTTCTGCTGTGAAACTTACAAGAAATAAGCCAATATTTGATGTCTTGGCTGAGGTGCTGAAACATAATGATAAGACTTTTTTTTATATATCTGATGGTTTCTCTTGTCTTCATCCTTTTGGTTTTTGTCTTAGCTTATAAGTCTTCTGCGGTAAGTATCAAGTTTGCCTTTGACATTTGAAGAGTTTTTAATGTCTAATTACTACTGTAATATACATTTTAAAAATTGCTGATCTGAGGATTTTCATAATGTAGTTCAGTTTATTACATAGCTGAGCAATTGAATTTTTCTTAGGCCTAATACCAAACTTGCTTGAGTGCTGGAAGAGGAGATGATTTAAAAAAAAAGAAAACCCAACCAAACAAAAAATAAGCCAACAGGTGTCAGCAAAGACCATGTAACAAACACTGGGTCAAATCACATCAACAATATATGCTAACTCATGACAAATCCTTGTGGGTTGTGTGTGTGTGTGTGTGTGTGTGTGTGTGTGTGTGTGTGTGTGGGGAGGAGGGGGGTGTTTTGCTTTGTTTTGTTTTTAAATCTCTCAAAAGCTCTTAAGATCCTATTTGTGATCAGTCAACTTAGAATCTAGAATATCGCTTCCATGTGTTAAGTTTGAATTGAATTGCTTTCAGTAGAAAAAGCAAGAAATCCCTTAGAGGTAATGTCAATTCTATCTTAATGAATTGTCCTTCCACGCTATAATCCAAGTTAGGTCTTTTGTGGATTTATAGAATGCCATTGATTTTTTTTTTTTTTTTAACTTTCAGTGAACAGCTTCTAAAAAGTCCATTCAACTTTGAGGGTTTTTGTTGTGGTGTGGTGTTTTTCCTTGTCACTAGGTATTAAGAAAGCCTATGTCCAAAAGTGTTTTTTTTCAAAATGTTCCTTTGCATCGTTCATTGTTACTTATTGGCAGTTTTGTCACTTAAGGGTCAAAATAAAGCTTATTCAGCCAAAGTTTATGGTAGCAGGAGTAGCAAGTCTTAGGTCAGTCACACCACTTGAAATTTGTTACAGGGCAGTCAGTTAGAAATCACTGCATTTTTTGCGAAGTATTGTTGCTCCAAACACTGCAAAGTTAAAAAGGTTGTAGCTGATGACTGTATCATGTGTTCCAGTTATGCCGTGCATAAGATGTACTCACCAAATAAGGATAAAATTGTAGATGCATAAATTTCATTGAGATTTGCGTACCTTTTATTACAATTATGTCAATTATTTTTCATTGTATAGCTTTTATACATAATATGCACCATAATTTTAGACTACCTTTTCAGGAAGAAAAAAAATCTTGTACTTGGTGGGGGAATATTGCATATTACAGGGTCTTAATATTTGTCTTAGAGTTCTTATTCTTGTGAAGAAACAAATCTTGTAAAACAAAGAAATCCCTTTGATTTGTAGCAGCATTGTTACTCATGGGACATCTATCTATACATGTGCTCCAGAGTGGGAGGGGAGGGGGGTGCAGTGACATGTGTATTCAGATGAGTTTTAGTCAAAGCTTTAGTTAAAGTGCCCCCACTGCCATTTTGAAATGCGAGGATGCTGAATACACATGATGCAGAGGCTGCTGGAGCATGCTAATTAGCATACTTCAGCAGACTCACAGCACACTTGATTAATTGAGTCTGCTCCAACATGTGCTAGTAGCTCCATCACATGTATAGGTGCCCGTGATTTGTATTTTCTTATTTTTAAGTTTGAGAGGTAAAACACCCAAACTTCAGACTCTACCTTAATGTCTTGACAGAATTTTTTGTAGTGATGAACAGCATAAACTTTTTGGATTGAATTTGAATTCTCAGAAGATTGTTTATTTCATAGTTCTATTAATAATGTATTTTCTTAAATAATTAGATTGCTTTAGGACAATAAGTAGTTAGGTTAAGACAGAATTGACTACTAGAAACATTTCAGAGTGTTGAGGAACCTGGAAACTGGTCTCTTTGTATATACTAGGAGAATACACTACTGTTAGTAAAGTTTACTTATAGATAAATGATAGATACATCTGTGGAACCTCAAGACAAGTCCCTTTTGTTGGGCAACAATGCACTATTTTTATGATGGTCTTGTGGGGTGGGGGGAATATTAACAAGCAAATGAACCTAAAAGTCAAATGGGCTTCATGCCTTCTCTTAAATAAGAACTTGTGCTATTGTTTAGTGCAACTGAAGACATACTCATTCAGACATGACTGACTGAATTAAATGATGGGAATTTTCAAATTTCAATGTTTTGAACAGTCCCTCCTTAAAAGAATAGTTTAAATAGTAATTTATCCTTATTGTATCTAACATTGTGCATTTATTGGTGTTCAAGTATTTTATTAGACATAAGCCTAGTAACAGGAGCAATAACTGCAGAAAGAAAATTCTTTTAGCCTAGTTAATTACATGATTTGTATATGGATTTATGGGAAGGTAAAATGAAAATAGGCATTTGCAAATACCACAGTATTTATGGTATATTTTCTCAAAACTTATGTCTATTACTTGTTCAGCTCTGTAGAATCTAGTCAAAATTTTGACCACAACACTTCTTTCTACTCCTATAAATATATAGTTTGGAAACTTGGGATGTTTATACACTTGCTCTGAGAGTGTGTGCGCGTGTGGGGGGGGTGCTTTAGTTAGTGTGGCTCTGAGAGCCACTTTAATTAAAACAGCTGGAGTGTCGCATGCATCAGTGTCCCTGTGCTGAAAAATGGCGGCAGGGGCGCTTTAACTAAAGCTCATAGAACGAGCTTTAGTTAAAATGCCCCCATCGCTGTTTTTCAGCATGGGGGTGCTGACACACATGATGCTGGAGTCTGCTGGAGCACAGTAATGACCATGCTCCAGCAGACTTGATTTATCGAGCCTGCTCTGATACATTATAATTACAACATGTCAGAGCAGCCTTACTGCATGTGTATAGGCAACCTTTGTGTAAAATACAGCAGAATGCTGAATTCACCTTATTTGGGAATGACCCGTATGCAGTTATGAAAGCATGTGGTTGATTGGTAACCTCCTAACACATGACTGAAAAGAAATTGCATTTTAATGTATCATAAGGAAATTTACAGATGCTAAAAGGACACTGCCCAGCAGAAACAGCATGGTGTTGACTGAAGTGCAGTTGTGTGACAGTCCTTTAGAAAACTAACCCAGAATTCTGACGTGGACCATTTTGGGGGTTGACATCCCTGGAAACAGAAGTCTCCAGTCTACTGAATGAGTGTAAAAATTGTCAATAATCCTCACTTTTGACAGGAAGAAACAATCACTTTGAGAGGGTAGTTCAGTCTCCTTACTAAGCCTATTGCTGAGACTATCTAGAGAATGTCTGTGGATATAACTGTGGTGATGGATTATTTTTTGTGATACGAATACTTGTGGGTAAGGAATGTATCAAAGACTAATATATTTCTCATAAACCTAATGAACAATGGATATCAATGACTTCTAGTAGCTAGTGGTATATGCTGTATGTAAAAGAATGGTTTAGATGTGTATCCTTTCTCCAGTTCTTTCTCCAAGTCTATATTCAGCCCCCTTAATAAATGTTAATAGCAACTTTTCTTTAAAAACTATCAGTGTTTTTATGGGACTGGAATGGTTTTTTTTGTTTTGCCTATTATTTGTTCCCTGTGCCCTGGATTTTCTGACTTGTTCTTGTATATTGCATGCTAGTGGATAGATTTGCTCAGGGTTGTATTTGAAAATGGGAATTCACATCAGAGAAAACCAAATTATGAGAATCAGGATGTAAAGCGCAGCAGGGAAGGGACTCTGTTACCAAGGCTCAGTGCACTTCATTGCATCCTGGCATGGATTTTTGACATGGTGTATACTGTAACAACTTGCTGGAGTAGTATGTAGGTGTTATAAAACAAATAATTGAGTTATGGTGTATTTTGCTCGTCTTTGTTTTGGACAGGGTCACCAGTAGGTCAGTTATTTTTTCCTTTTTTTTCTTTTTAGTGTCAGTCAGATTGTTGAAACTTTCTATTTGTGATTTTTTTTCCTTTTTATTATTTAAAAACTAGATTTGTTTTAGTATGAACCTTTCCCAGACCTCTCCTTTTGCTTTGAGGACACCTTTGTTACACCCCCCCAGTTTTATTTCTAGTTATGATTTAGTATGTAAGTTTCTGCAAAACTTCAGGTTATGGACAGGTAGGCTACCAGCCTATTGTAAATGGAAACTAAACTAAGCCAGGTAGCTTAACCCCTGAATGAAAGGGGCTACCGTGGTTTAGCCTCTGCTTTCTGAGGGATAGGATTGGATATATGAAACACTAATTGCATAGCACTGAACACAAGCAGTGCCATATTATGTCAGACCAATGGTTCATAGAGCCCAGTATCCTATCTCTGGCAGTGGCAGGAGTTATAGGCACATGTAGATAGAGTGAGCTACTCTGCTTATTCATTACTGTCCCTGGCATCCACCATCATTGTTTTATCAAAAGAAGCATGGACCTGCACAAATAATTGAACCTTGGATATGCAGTTAAAAGCCATGATTCTCTACTAACTGAGCTACCCAGCAACTAGCGGGAAGGCTCTCTCTTCCCCTACTGTGTGTACACAGATTTTTTGTAACTTTATAACGTATTCTATCCTTAACTAATATATCAGTTTCCTGTGGTAGCTGTTTTTTGTTTTTCTGCCTTCAGAATTCACATTTTAAAGGAGACTAACGTTGTGATTTTGATAGGACTGTTCAAATGTTTAAAAACCTTCTTGAATTGGCCCTTAGTTTTCAATTTCTCTTGGGGTTTAGCCATATGTAGATATTGATCTTTAGCTTACTTGGCTCTGGCATGGTAGATTGCAAAGATTTTTTTTTTACAAATCATTCTGTTAAACAATTATTTTTTTAGTAGCAAAAATATATATACAACATGCAAGAGCAGCCTTAAATAAAGCAAAGTGAAGGCTTCAAGAATTTAAATGTGCTAGAATTTTGGTTTCCCCTATTCTCTTAAAATGGTTCCCTTGTGCCAATGAATATGGTGCAACCATTATGGTCGTGCAACCATTGGAGAGATGAGAATAGAACTGAGCTCTTCTGAATTCCAGTGCTAACAGGAAAGTATGTCCCTTCTCTTCCCATACTCCTCTATCTCATTTACTCCCTATCCTATTCACTGAATGGATAGAGATCTTTTAGAATAAGTAGATGGGCATGTAATTAGAGACTCATAATATATTCAACCAGGTGAGTTGTTAGGGAAGGTTGGAGCCAAAGAACTCTATAATCAATAGAACAGACATCTGCCATTTCAGCTAAAAGTGTAACAGGTAGTAGGAAGAAGCGGTTATTGTCTATGTGGATGAGCCACCTAGAGGGAAATTATATGTATTTTGCCAGTGACTTATACAACTGTTTACTGAATAGCAGAGAAATGTCAGAAATTGAACATTTTGGTTTTTGTTTGTTTCTGCAATTATTGTTTGATCTTTATAAAGGACACAGTTAAGATTACAGATTTGAAATATTCATTCTAAAAGAAATGTATCTAAATGGATGTGACTTGGGTCCACCATATTAGAGACCCAGGGCCTAGATTATAGGCCTGCCAATTTTTTTCTTATTTCACGAGCAAAAAAGGGGCACAAAGGAGACAGAGTTCCTCAAAGGAATTTCCCCAGCTCAGAGGTGATATTGGCCCTAAATAAAGTACAGGTTCAGAAGTGCTCAGCAAATTGTGAGTTGATTTCTCTCAAAATCAGGCCGTTTATTTCTACTACGTATCTTTAAATGGGAGAAATGAGAAAAGAATCGGAGCTCTCTTGAAAATATGACCAATTTTTCCATTATTAAAAAGAAAAACACCACAAAAAAGCAAAACCTAAACATACTTACTGGATACAGAACAGTAGAAATATTGGGAGCATGAAATCACGGTTTGTACTGCAGGATTCTGCCTCTGCTTGGATTATGTTTAAACAAAACATAATTGTATATGTAGGAAATCAGTTCTTCACATACTAGATGGTGAGTAGGAACTACAGCTCTAATGTTCACACCAGGCAGAAAATGGTTTCAATTTGGCTGCAGGTGTATGATAACATAGATTGGGACATTAGCTCCTTGCATTACTTATACAAAGAGGACGTACAGGCAAGGATGCAGATAACACTGTTGTCATGCCTCACTGTATATGAAGGAGATCGTTGATTATGTGCTTTAAAAAGTGTAATAAATTACATTTCTCATCATCACACTGCCGTGTCCCCCAATCACCAATAAGGCATTTTTCATTATAAAAACAATGCTTGCTGTGACCAGTGTTTGGAGAGCACATTTGCTCTCCATGAAAGGTGTTAATGAACCCAAGGTTTATCTTTTATAAAAGTTTCTATATTTTTCTATTCTGAAGGTAAAGTTGTTAAAATATTTATTGATAGAAAAATAGTTCCAGCCTGAAAATATCAGTGGCAAAGAGAATCTTAGGGCCCCTATACACATGCAGGTAAAGGCGTGATGGGATCTAATTCATGATCCACACAATTGTGCCTCCTGCCATGCTGCATGTGCATGTAAGTGCAGGGATCACATACATCGCTGTGATCTCCCAGTTGCAAGGCACAGGCAAATTAAAGCTGGATAGAAACCAGCTAAAAAGTTATTACACATTTTCCAGCAATAACTTTATAGCTGGTTGGACTTCTTTAAGGCACCATAGTTAATTTGTATATGTAGCCAGTCTGAATCATTTGCTTAATTAACCAAGTAATTGTATGCTGCTTGTAATGTATAGAGGAGCCTTATTTTTAATACATGTGAGAAACACTCATAATTGTAATAACTCAGAACAAATAACCTCACTCCACTGCATTCACATCAGGGTCTCCCATCTCTGTTAGCTTTAGAGGTGTCGCAGAAAGATAAGCCATGTCCTCATAAGGCAGGGGTTGTCAACCGGGGGTACATGTACCCTTGGGGGTACTTGGGAAGGCCTCAAGGGGTACGTGTAAGTGGTGTGGAGAAGTGGGGGTACTTGAGAAGCGCACTTCCACCTGCTGTTGCTGCTTGCCGCCATGCACTGTTGCCTGCCGCCCCTGCCATGAACTGGCCACTGGGGGGACCCCCCCCTGCTCATCAGCCGGCCTGTGGGGGACCCCCACCGCTCATCAACCAGCTGCCAGGGGACCCCCTCTCCCCTGCTTGTCCAGGGGGTACAGTCCAGGAGAAGTACCCACCAGAAGGGGTACACTCTTTAAAAAAGGTTGCAAAACCCTGCCATAAGGGATTTCAGCTCCCTGCTTCTCATATTTTCAGGCATGAGAAGAAGGGCTCTGTATCTGAGTGGCTGCAGCACAAGCTTATTGGTTCTCTGTACAGGAGTACAAATACATATTTGGAAGAAAGCTCCTTCCTTCTCACTGCTTAGGACTACAGTAAGACTGGATTATGGGCCTTGTTTAGTCATAGTGAAGCTAGGAAGGAATTTTTCCTCACTGCCAGAATGATGTAACATACTTTTGGTTTTTGCCTTCCCTTCAGCTGCCTAGGGATCCAGTGGTTAGGCCAACTTATAACATTAATTTTATTGCAGTTTGGTAGATAGTGCGGTTATTTGTTCAATAGTGGCTGTATAGAATCATAGAATAGTAGGTTTGGAAGGGACCTACTTCAGGAGGTCATCTAGTCCAGGGGTGGCCAACCTGTGGCACGCATGTCACAAATGGCACAGGTAGACTCTCTATGTAGCACATGGCTTGTGGGGAGGGGACAGGCAGCATAGAGGAAGGCAGGCAGGAAACAGAGCAACAGACCAGGCAGGGGGAAGGGTTTGGAGCAGCACTCAGGGAGAGTGCAGAGCTAATTTGTGGCATACCTGCCAAAAAAGTTGCCCCCCACTGATGTAGTTCAAACTTCTGCTTTTGAGGCAGGATCATCCCTGACTAAACCATCCAGTCAAGTGTTTTTATAACTTGTTCTCAAAAGCATTCAGGGGTAGAGATTCCACAACCTCTCTGGGCAGCCTGGTCCAATGTTTAACCCTTCTGATAGTGAGAAAGTTCTTTATATCCAACCTAAATTTCTGTTGCTGCAATTTAAGACCATTGCTTCTTATCCTGTCCCCTTTGGTCACATAGAATAGATTACCTCCATCTTCCATGTAATGACTGCTTAGGTATTTGCTGACTGATTTCAGATTGCTCCTCAGTTTTCTCTTCAACATAAGTAGCCCTATTTTTTTTCAGTCTATCCTCATATGTTATTTTCCAGGCATCCAGTCACTTCTGTTGCTCTTTGCTTGACTCTTTCTAATTTGTCCACTTCTTTCGTGAAGCAAGGGGAGCAAAACTGGACACAGTACTCCAAATGAGGCCCTCATTACCACTAAATAGAGCAGAAAAATCACTTCCCTTGATTTACAAGTGATGGTCTTATTAATACAATCTAGTTTACAGGCTTTTTTTGCAACAAGAGCACATATTCAAGTTATGGTCTGCTGTGACCACAAAGTTCGTTTCTCCAGTAGTGTAGCCCAGTCACTCCTTCCCCAATTCTTACATGTATATATGATTTGTTCCATCCCAAGTGCAGGATTTTGAACTTCTACATATTGAATTTCATCTGATTGATTTTGGACCATTTCTCCGATAATTCTCTCAAAACATTTCTAACCCCAACTTTAGCGTATTAATAAGAATGTTGTGGCAGATGGTCTCAGAATCTTGCTAGGCTACAGGTGTATCATGTTCATTGCTCTCCAGCTATCCACATAGCTTGTCATAGAAGGAAATTAGTTTGGTCAGGAGTGACTTGCATCTGATGAGTCCCTGTTGGCTGTTCCCGATCATCTTGTGCCTTTTCAGGTGCGTAGAAATAACTCCTAGATGACTGTTCCATAATCTTTCCAGGTCACCTGTTTTCTGAAATGAGGTCAGGCTGACCAGTTTGTAATTTCCTGGAACCATTTTTTTCACTTTCTTAAAGATGGCCTCTATATTTGCCCTTTTTCAGTCATCTGGGACCTCACCTGATCTTCATGAGTTCTCAGAGATGATCACCAGTGGTTCTGAAATTACCTCATCCAGTTCCTTCAGTTTCTAGGGTACATCCTGGAGCTGGATTGGAGCTGCCCCCAGAAGTGGGACACTTCCTGGCGTGGGCGACTGATGCCGCCTTAGTCAGCAGGGGCATGTGCCCCCCCTTTGACCAGTCTCAACAACCGGAGGGGGCAGCCCCCACGGCTGATCTCCCGGGGGAGGAAGAGTCCCTCCGTGTCTGATCCCGCCAATCGCTGTGGCCAGTTGCTGCAGCTGCTTCTGGAGTGACTGTGGCCACTTCTGGGAGTGGCTGCAGCGATCAGCTGGTGCTTGCAGGGGGGGCACCAGTGCTCCCGCCCACCCCCCCTGCCCATCGCTTAAGCGGTGAATGCGGCCAGGCAGGGGCTGCACCGGCACTCTCAAGGGGTGCACGTACACTCCCTACGCATTGCCACTGCTTCCTGACCAGCCCTGCTGCACACAGCCCAGAGCTGGCTAGGGTCTTCCCCAGAAACAGGACAGTTCCCAGCCAGCTGTGGGCTGGACGAGGAAATCCCTGCACAGCTGGAGTTGCTCCAGAAGTGGGAGAATTCCCAGCCAGCTCCAGCGTGGGTGGGGAATCCCTGTACAGCCTGGAGCTGGCTGGGAATTGTCCCAGAAGCAGGACAGTTCCCGACCAGCCCTGGGCTGGACGGGGAAATTTTAGAGAAATCTTGAATCCCAGAAGCCCATCCCTCTTGGGAGCATATTTGCTTACTGTGCAGTAAGCCTTTATAGCATTACTGGCATGTGTAGAGGCACCCACTGTCATCCAAGTAGCCTTTCACCTTTACAGTCTCAAGCCAAGCCAATTCCTCGTTTGTGAGTAGCAAGTCAAGAATAACTTCCCCCCACTAATTGGACTCTCCACCAGTTGTACCAAAAAGTTACTCGCAACAAATTCCAAGAATCTGCTGCACTGCCCATTCAGTGTTTTACCCTCCCAACAGATGTTATGGTAAGCGAAGTCCCTCGTGAGGACTGGGTTTTGTCATTTGGAAATTTTGGTTAGTTGCTTAATGATGTAGTTTCCTGATAAACTGGAATTGGGAGTAGAGTAGGAATAAAGATGGCATTTCCCATTTCTGGAAGGAAGGAACTGTCCATTCCCCAACACCTTTAGCATCAAATGAAGGTACCAAGTTAATAGGAAGAGTCCTTTACCAGGTGAAACAGAGTTAGACATGACTGATGGCAGCCCTCCACAAGGTGGAATGAATAACAGTACAAAGGATGACTTCTGCTGGAAAAGTTATTGCTGAAGAATGTAGTTATTTAACTAGACCTTTTATTAAGTTGCATTCCTGGTGTCTTATCTTCTGGAGAGTTTGGAACAAAGAGGTTGTTCCTTTATGTCTAACTGAGATTATTTAAGTAGCTATGATTAAGCATGGGCATTTTTTCATTTACCTTAAAGAAAGATGGCAAGATGACACCTCATCTCAGCAAAAGAAGGATACGTATCAGCTCCTCAAAGTCAAAGCTCGAAATAACTGGGAAATAAAAAATCAGCTAGCAAAATTAAGTCAAGGAGATCCAGATCTCTGCTGAGAAACATGACATGCATATTTTTTCTGGGCTGTGAAGACCGTCTATGGCCCAGTGTCCCACAGTCCTAATTTCCTGCGATTGCAGGATGTCTCAGTGCTCCTCAAAGGCACTGAATCTATTCAAGGTAGGTGGAAAGTGCACTTTGATGTACTCCTGAACCATGATTCCACTGTAGTGGATAGGACCATTGAATCCATCCCCAACACCCTGAAAAAGGATCCCTTGCCAACCCTCTTATCCTAGAAGAAGTCTGGCATACCATCAAGGAAGGCTACTGAAACAGATGGCAACAAGGTTACTGAACCAGATGGCATACTTGCTGAAATCTGGAAGGCTAACTGTGAGGAACTGGTACTGAGCCTCCATAAAATTATTCTACACTTTTGGGACAACAAAGGGATCCCTGGGGAACTGAGGAATACCATCCTCAAGAAAAGAGGTAAGTCTGTGTGTGGGAAATATTGAGGTATTGCTCTCCTTTCCACAGCAGGGAAAACCCTTGCCTGTATTCTCCTGAGCCATCTTTTACCTCTTGCTGAGGAAGTCCTGCCAGAATCCCAGTGTATTTCATACCATTTTGTGGGGCCATTGACATGATCTTTGTTGCCCACCAGATCCAAGAAGAGTGTCAGGAACAACACCAGATGCTGTATATGACCTTCATAGATCTCACCAAGGCCTTTGATTCCATTAGTTGCAAAGAATTGTGGAAATACTAGCCAAATTTGGATGGAGAAGTATATCAAGGTCCTGAGGCTTCTCTATGACCAGATGACTGTGACTATTTTATGTAGCAGATCAGAGACAGATCTATTTATCATCTGAACTGGGGTCAAGAAAGGATGTGTCATCAACCCAACTCTTCTTCACTTTTTTGACAGTCATCTTAGTTCTCATTATAGACCACCTTTCTTCTGGAATTGACATTGAATACCAACCAGGTAGAGGGCTCTTCAATAAGGGACGTTTTCAGTTTGCAACCAAAGTACTCAAAGCAGCCATTCCTGACCTTCAATATGCTGATGACTGTGGCATCCTTGTGTACACTGAGGAAAACCTGCACACCATGGTGGATCTTTTCAGAGAAACCTACTGAACTTTGGGCCACTCCATCAACACTGAGAAGACTAAGTGTTCTATCAGCCTGTCTCGGGCAACAGATGTGACCTCTCTCCTCAAATTACCATTGAGGAAGGGACTCTGGAGGTAGTTGGCCACAACCTTGGTGGCAATGTCTCTCAGAGTGAACATAGATGGGGATGTCCAGCAGAGGATCTGGTGCTCAAGTGTCTCCTTTCAGAAATTGATTTGGTGTATCATTATTCATTGCAATCTTTAGAAAGACACCAAGATCCAGGTCTACAATACAGCCATCATCCCCACTCTCCTCTACAGATTTGAAACATGGATGACCTACTGTCATCATCTCAAAAGCCTGGAGAGGCAGCACCAATGATGCATCTGGAAAATCCTCCTCATCAAATGGTAAGATTACCACGCAAATGCCAGATCCTTGCTAAAGCCAATATTACCAGCATTGGGTTGGTGATCCTCAAGCACCAATTTTCCTGGGCCAGGGATTGCCTGATTCAACTCCCAAAATAAGTGCTTTACTCCAAGCTTAGTAATGCCCCGAGATCTTGCTGTGGATACAACGAAGCCATATCTGAAGAAAATGGATGCCAACGTTAAGATTTGGGAGGAGCTGGGTGCTGACCAATTCCAGTGCTGCCACAACCTCAACCAAACAACTGCCAGTTTCAAGGTAAAGCATCTCACCCTTGAAGCAGAAAAGAGGGTGCAAATGAAGGAAAGGAGAGAAAACCTGGCCTATGGCCTACTCTTCCCTGTGAAAGACCTGTAACATCTACAGGTGGCCCCTTTGGCTCAAGAATTGGGCTCTTAAGTCACCTCGAGACCCATCTATGAGCCATGGTAAAGAATCTCTTCAAATTGAGGGATTGCCACTACCAAATTATTTAACTAGGCCCCAGATTTATTAATTTGCATTTTTGGTGTCTTGTTTCTGGAGAGTCTGTAACAAAGAGGTTGTGCCTTATGCCTAGCTGAGATTATTTATGTAGCTATGATTACTGTCTGTTCACTGTCTGTCACAAGGCAGGCAAATTAGATAGCAGGATTGAAGTTTTGGAATTCAAAAATACAAATTTCAACAAGCTCAGAACAATAGTAGGGGAAGTGCTGCAGGGCCTGGGACCGAAGGCAAAAGGAATGCATTAAGAGTGGTCATTCCTTAAGGACACGATCCTTGAAGCACAAAGGAAGTCCATTCCCATGCAGAGGAATGATAGCAAAATGGCTGGGAAGCCCTCTTGGCTATAAAGGGAAATCATGGTCCTCTTAAAGAAGGAAGAGGCTTACAAACAATGGAAGCTTGGGACAGTCCCCAAGGAGGACTATACAAAAATGGCCCACACTTGTAGGGAGCAGATTAGAAAGGCTAAGGCGGCAACTGAACTAAAATTAGCAACAGAAATCAAGGACAACAAGAAGTTCTTCTTTAGGTTTGTAGGGAACAGGAGGAAAACAAATGGGAGTGTGGGGCCATTGCTCAACAACTCAGGACAGCTGGTTACTGACACTCAGGAGAAAACTGAACTCCTGAATGACTACTTTGCTTTAGTATTTCACTGGGCCAAGGGTAAAATCATGGCAGATAGGGCACAGAATGGGCATGGTGGGAATGACAGCCTTCCTATTATTGACATTGTACTGGTGTGTGATCAGTTAAAAAAAATTAGACATATATAAATCAGCAGGACCGGATGAACTTCATTTGAGAGTGCTGAAAACACTGACCAAAGTCATTGTGGAACCCCTGGTGAAACTCTTCCAAAACTTGTGGTGCTCTGGAGAGGTCCCTGAGGATTGGGAGAGGGTCAGTATTGTGCCCATCTTCAGGAAGGGAAGGAGAGAGGACCTGGGTAACTATAGACCAATTAGCCTAACTTCTATGCCAGGGAAAATCCTGGAAAACTTCATTAAGGAATCTGTGTGTGATAAGCTTGCAGAAGGTAGGATTCTGAATGACAGTCAGCGTGGGTTTGTCGCGGGCAGGTCTTGTCTTACCAATTTCATCTCCTTCTACGACTAGGTGACTCACCTGGATAAGAGAGAAGAGGTCAACATTGTATACCTTGACTTATAAAAGGCCGTTGATCTGGTATCTCATGATGTTCTCATGGGAAAATTGGAGGATTGTGGGCTTAACTGCATGACAGGTGGGCAGGAAGCTGGCTGTGGGGTAGGACCCAGAGAGTTCTAATGAATAGATCTGTGTCGTCCTGGTGAGAAGTGGCCAGGGATCGGTGCTTGGACCAGTTCTTTTTAACATCTTTATCAATGACTTGGATGTGGGAGTGAAGAGCTCACTGGCCAAATTATTGGACAACACCAAGTTATGCGGGGAGCATGGTCACGCTTGAAGATAGGCTGCAGATATAGGTGGACCTAGACAGGCTAGCAAGTTGGGCGGATCAGAACCAGATGAAGTTCAATGTCGAGAAATGTTAAGTGCTTCACCTGGGGACGAACAGTCCCCAGCATACCTACAGGCTTGGCAGCGCCAAATTGACTAGTACCATGACTGAAAGGGACCTAGGGGTAATAATAGACCACAGTATGAATATAAGCTGTCAGTGCGACGCTGTAGCCAGCAGGGCAAATAATACTCTGGCATGCATCAATTGGTGCATTTCAAGCAAAACCAAGGAAGTGATTCTTCCACTTTACTCAGCATTGGTGAGACCACAGCTGGAGTACTGCATCCGGTTCTGGGTGCTGCACTTCAACAAGGACGTCATAAAGTTTGAGATAATCCAGAAAACAGCCACCCGTATAATCAGAGACTTGCACGACAAGCCATACGAGGAAAGGCTGAGGGACCTGGGACTTTTCAGCCTAAAAAAGAGAAGGCTGAGAAGGGACTTGGTAGCAGCTTATCGCTACATCAGGGGAATACATCAGGGGCTCAAGTAACAGTTGTTAACCATGGCACCCTTGCGAAAAACCAGGAGTAATGACCACAGACTCCTGGAAGACCGTTTCAGGCTTAACACTAGGAAAAACTTCTTCACAGCTAGGGTGTCCAGACTGGAATAGACTCCTTCCAGTGGTGGTGCAATCACCTAGCCTAGAAATCTTCAAGAGGAGACTGGATGGTCACTTTGCTGGGGTCACTTGACCCCAGTTGTCTTTCCTGCCTAGTACAGGGGGGCTGAACCCAATGATCTTGCAAGGTCCCTTCCAGCCCTTACAATCTATGAATCTATGAATTAAGCACAGACATTTTTCCATATACCTTAAAGAAAAGACAAAAAGGTAAAATTTAAAAAATATCTTTCAATTTTTATTTGGACAATTGTATATCATCAGTAATATAAGAAGTCATTAAATGCAGACGTTTCCAGTTGTAGTGTTAGATAAGCTATGTTATATATTCATTCAGCCATGTTCTAAATTGGGATATATTTGTGCTGGCCCTTTGAGATATGTATAAATAGCAGCAATTACAGCAATTATACTGTTCCATCTAAATAAAAAAAAATTGGGGTTGCATAACATTGTAATTGAATATTTCATATTTCATCCCACCTATCTTAGCCTCTGGAGTAGAGGGCATGGCCAGATTCCTAATGTATTTTGGTGTTCTTCATCCATTAGAATAATGTCAGTCCTTGCTGTATTTAATGATATTTTCCTAGCTAAATATATAGACGATATTCATTGTTTGTAACAGTTTATGCAGTTGGACTGTGTCAGCACTCCTGACTTTTTTTCATTAATTTTATTAGAGTAATAGCTACAGGGCCAATCGGGATTGGAGTCCCATTGTGTGCTAGACTCTAGAGAAATATATAAAAACTCTAAGGAGTTTATCTTCTAAATAGATGAGACCAAAATGAAAAATAAAAAGGTAGAGGGTGAGGGAAGAAGAATGGAAAAGAAATAATAAAGAAAAAAAGGTATTTTTTGTAAATAGTATCTCATATACATTTCCTTCACAGCAAATACGTTTTTCCCCCTAAATGTCCTTTTAGTATATTTGATACATTAGTTTGTTCTTCTAGCCATTGGAGGTCGATACATGCCGAGATTTAGCATGAAAAATAAAATCCCTGTGTTTGAGGCCGTATTATCATTATACTAATTTAAACGTCTGTACACCATCAGCATCTGAGACTGCAGGAACTTAACTGCTTTACTGTTGGCATAATACTGAAGTTGATTTCAGTGAACCATAAACAGTTTGGCCCTGGAGGTAAAATTACACTGTATGCATGTTCCTAACATACTGCTTAGGGGATAAACATGTCTTAAATCAACTCATTGCTTACAGCTAAGTTCTCTCTCCAAATGCAGTTTCCCTGTAGATACTAATGTTTAGTAAGACTGATTTTCTTTAAAGCCTTAAAGGTTTTTTAATGTAATTCTGTCAATAAATGTATTTGGACAGAGTAGTAGAGAATTCATGTAATCCTAGAAAAGGTTCTTGTCCTTTTCAGCATTGTTTTTGCTTTTTAATTTGCTTTCATCTGTTCATTGAATTGATTCAGATATGTTCTAAATGTTTGTATAGTACAGCTGCTCACGTATACATAGTAAAGACTCTTGAAATTCATTGAAACTTTATTTGGTAATTTTGAATTTGTAAAATTAAAGTGAAAGCTTATTATGCATTCACACTTATTTGCTAAATTCATCGTGCATTGTTAAGATGCCTTCACTCAGAGCTTTTGTTACAACTGCATTTCTGGTGTTGCTTCATATGCTGGGGGTTTATATGATTCTAACTGAGGCCTTGAGGGATTGGATTAGGGAACACCAGGTGCATTTGCACCCAAATATTCTTAGACTGGTATTTTGTACCCAAGCTCTTCTACTGTGTATCCAGTCTGGAATTTAAGTGTAGTTTCCCAGGTTCAAATTAAGTGGCAGGCCCCCATTTGAGATTTTTAATGAGCACTTTACCCCTTTTTTAATTTGCCATTGTTTCTGTTTCTATAGCCAGAGAAGTCCAAGCACTTATTTTAGAACTGTTTTTGTAATCCAGTATGGGTGAAGCATGGAGAATTTGTCTCACAGCTGAACTCCAAAATTAATGTATCAATTTTCTCAGTATGTAAGGGTAAAAAAAGTTCCCCAAGATATTTTGCATACCTTTTAAGTCCCGACAGGCTTTGTTAAATTTGAAGTAGCAAGGAAGGATCTCTCAATGTTTAGTGTGGCTAGGTTGATTTTTGGTGGGCCTTTTCACTAATTTTTTTTGCTTCAAGTCTTAATTTCAGCTTTATTTCTACTTGAGGCTTAACCCTCCTTCCCCCCCCCCTTGGTGGGGAGAGTCAAGGTTTTTTTTCCTATTTAGAACACCTTTGACCTGCCCCTCTCCTGTTCAGTGAATAGAAATGGCAAGGGTGACTGTGTAGCTCATGAAGTGAA
Source organism: Alligator sinensis (assembly GCF_000455745.1). NCBI lineage: Eukaryota > Metazoa > Chordata > Crocodylia > Alligatoridae > Alligator > Alligator sinensis. The sequence continues at coordinate 3,552,634 of NW_005841936.1, forward strand.
CCTGCAGGGGAGAGGGTTTCAGGAGCCCTGCTCATGGAAAAAATGCTTTTAAAGTATTTCTTTGAAAAAAAAAGAGCCTTTTTTGTACCCCTGAGTATACATTAATTGGTCATAATCCTTAGTTTTGAGGCACATAATTATTCACACAGCAGCAGGTGGTGGAGTCACAGGTATAGTTAGGATTGCTTTGTACAAGCAAGCTGCATATATTAAGAGGAAGGGAGGAACCTTTTTCGTGAAGCTTTACGTCTTGTAATTAATTATATGAGCAAAATATGCACAAATATTTGAAAGAAATACTTTTCGATCAACCTACTTCTCTAAGACTTATGAATGCATGAGCAATTTGTGTAAGTGCCTTAAATTCTGTTTCCTTTTTGCAGATCATTACTAAATATATCTATGGACTACTGGAAAAGGAATGCCACTTGAAAAAAGTAACTCTCCCAGTAAGTCAGTTTTTTTTTAATGTTGCCATTTGTTTGATACTGCACATTGTACACGCAGACAAGAGTCCGTGCCCTGAGGAGTTTGCAGCTGGATGATGGACACAGATAATACCAGCTGTGCTTTGGGCCCAGAGAAGGTGCTGACTTGGAACAATAAATGCATGCAGCATGTGCATACACAGACAAAGAAATATGTTGGCAAATGTGTCAATCTGTTTTTTAATGTATCTGATCTACCTGGGTGTGAGGGAATTCTGTGGGGGCCTCAAATTCACTTTTAGTCCTGCAAGAATGAAATAGCAGAACTTTAAAACTGTGATAGGTTTGGCATAGGAAACTATAAATTGCTTTGAGAAGCGTTTATAGTTCCCCTGAGATCCATGCAATTGGACTGAAAGAACGAAAGGCAGTTGGCTTTACAGGCAGAGGAATAAAAAGAAACCCATAATAGTGGTCTCAATCAAATATTTTAAATACCCTTTTAAGACACCTTTTAATAATCTTTTCGGTATTATGAAGCATGTATGTGAGTACATGAGGGTGGTATATTATCACCACTCAGGAATAATGCAGCTGTCCTGAAATCACACATATTAAAATATTTATATCTGTACACATACTGTACCCTGCAATTACAGTGTATTTTTGTATTGTAGAGAGAGATAGTCATGACCTCTCTATGCAAGCTACCTAACACTTTCCATTATAAAGGATTCTTATGATCTTTGAAAAGCTCTCATACTTCCACTGTTCATGGTAGGCCTTTAATATTCAGCGTGGAAGATCACTTTGGGCTACACAACTGTCTTTTATTTTGTCCCCTGAGTTTCCCTTCAGATTTGGTAGAATATAAAGCATTACAAATTCTCATTTCCTTCTCTTGCTTCAGGAAAATTTTGGCAGCCTTCCAAAAAAAGAGTATTCCAAGACCAGGTTTTGCCACTATCATAGCAGCAAGAACAGAAAATACTGTACTGGAAACACCAGAGAGACAGTGATGAGGGGAAGAGAGCTGGATTTGTCTCCCTTCTCAACCTTGTAAACCCCAGACTAAGCACATAGCACAAATGGTTCTCCCTCTGCCTGGAGGCACTGTCTAGAAAGGTGTTCCTCCTACTTCCAGATTCCTTGGGTATGTCCACCCAACATAGGTAGTACCTTACAGAGATACCCTAACCAGCTATGGATCATGTGGCTTGGGTACCAGAGAGGAGTAGTTGTGTTAGTGTAGTGCTCAACCCAGGATAGTAGTATATCATGTTTTTCCAAAAAGCTAATTAGACTGTGAAGATATTGCACTTTCGAGGAGTCAAGTGTGCTCATTCAGAGATAGTGTGGGTATGTCCACAAAATTGTATTATTCAATACAGACATGCCTTTAGAGAGAGACGGAGGACGTGCGTTTTAACTTCCTCAAGCTAAAACATGAGACAGGCATAAAAACTGATCCCTGTTTCCTGATCAAGCATTCCGATCTTTACGCTGTTATATATAAGCAGGACATCAACACCATGAGACTTTGAAAAAGAAAAATGAACTAGTCATCTCTATCCAAAACCATATTTTACTCATAAATCTAGAATGGGATTTGGTGCTGGGAATCCCAATCTCACATACATGTTTAAGCCTGAGAGAAGAGTGGGATTACATTATAAGGACTATAAAATAAATAGGCTAGTTAGTAGTTGAAGAACCATATGATCAGAACCTTTGCTCACTTTACACTAGTTTTTAGATTTCAGAAAGCCATTACTTCCCCTTTCAAGAATTCACAGCTCTATCCCTTTCTTTTTTCAGTAACAATTTATTCCAGTTGCTATCTGTACTCTGTTTTCCACTCACCACTTATTCCTCCAAATTCTTTCTCCTACAGGCTTCTGGGCTGAATCTTCTCTTGTAGCTTTCTTAGAAGTTAACATTTTTCATCACCGAATTTCAAGTCTAATGTTTCATGCAACTGTTTCATACTGACATAGAAATTAAAAAAAAAAATTCTGAAATCCACAAAACTTGCAAGGTTGAATTTTTTGAAAAAGAGCCAAATTCTTACAATTCTTGAGCTGCCCAAAACTGGAAGTTGACCATGTGTGTATAAAAGCCAAATAAACTTGAACAGGATTTCAAGCAAATTGATACCACACTTTCAGAAAGGCTTGAAAGAACAATTTAATTTAATGTATATATTAGTAACTTAAATATACTGCAAGATATATGTAATTCACAGAAATAAAATCTGGGAAAACATACCATCAAACATTGCATCTCCAGTAACATACTAGTGGAATTTAGAATGATTTGACTTTCCTAGCCACAAAGCTGAAATTACTGAAAGCTTACATTTCATATGAATTGCAATATTGGCTCAACTTGTTAAACTAAACTACCTTATTTACTTGAGTACAAGATGAGATTTTTCCCCCAATTGGCATGGTGAAAAAAGCCCCTCATCTTATAATCACATTCTAGGAAATCTCACTAAATACATGGTCTATCATTAAACTGCTGCCAAAAAAGCATGTGCTCAGAAGTGGAAGCTACCTATGAACTACGAAGTTGATTAAATATGGCCAACACTCATATATTCATAGAAACTTAGGGTTGGAAGGGACCTCAGGAGGTCATCTAGTCCAGCCGCCTTCTCAAAGCAGGACCATTTCCAACTAGATCAACTCAGCCAAAGCTTTGTTTAGCTGGGTCTTAAAAACCTCCAAGGATGAAAGTTCCACCACCTCTCTGGGTAACCTGTTCCCATGTGTTACTGCTCTCCTAGTGAGAAAATTCTTCCTAATATTTAACCTAAACTTCCCTTGCTGCGACTTGAGACCATTGCTCTTTGTTCTGTCATCTGCTACCACTGATAACAGTCTAGCTCCGTCCTCTTTCGAATCTCCCTTCAAGTAGTTGAAGGCTGCTATTAAATACCCATCTCAGTCTTCCCTTCTCCAAACTAAATAAGCCCAGTTCCCTCAGTCTCTCCTCAGAAGTTATGTCCCCCAACCCCCTCACCATTTTTGTTGCCCTCCACTGGACTCTCTCCAATTTGTCCACATCCTGTCTGTAGTGGGGGGCCCAAAACTGAACACAGTTCTCCAAATGTGGCCTCACCAGTGCTGAATAGAGGGGAATAATCACTTCCCTCGCCCTGCTGGCAACACACGTACTGATGCAGCCCAGTATGCCCTTAGCCTTCTTTGCAACAAGGGCACGCTCTTGGCTAATATTCAGCTTATTGTTCACTGTAATCCCCAAGTCCTTTTCTGTAGAGCTGCTGCCCAACCAGTCAGCCCCCAGCCTGTACTAGTGCATGGGATTGTTCCATCCTATGTCTGTGTTGAACCTCATGTGATTTCTTTTGGCCCAATCCTCCCATTTGTCTAGGTCACTCTGATTCCTAGCTCTACCCTCGAGCATATCTACTACTCCCCACAGCTTGATGTCATCTGCCAACTTACTGAGGGTGCACTCTATGCCATCTTACAGGTCATTGATGAAGACATTGAATAAAACTGGCCCTAGGGCCAACCCCTGGGGCACTCCACTTGATACCAGCTGCCAACACGACATCAAGCCATTGATTACTGCCCTCTGAGCCTGGTGCTTCAACCAGCTTTCTATCCATCTTACAGTCCATTCATCCAGCCTGAGCATTATGCTTGCACTGAGCATAACTATAAAATACATGGCCCTCATTGGGTAAATATGCTGATAGGAACTTTTTTTTTTACAAATGATATTAAAAATACACTTATCATCCTAGACTTACATAACATCACCTATTAAGCATCCTTGTTTTACCAAAATTTCATATTGCAAAAACAACTACATATCCAAAAACATACAGCTGCATATATTAAACCCTTAAGCAATATACATCAGCTTCCCACAAAAGAGTTACAGAACTTTTTTTTCATGTTGAAACCTATGACAAGCTATTAGCTCAGCAACCACCTGAAACTCTCCATCCCTCCCATCAGTCCTTTCTGTTGGTTTAGTGAAACCAGCGTGTCCAGTCCTTTTTCCTGCATTTCTTCTCTGCTGCTTCTTCTCGGATCTCTTACTTGTCCCAATGAATGTACAATTTCAGTTAATGCAGCCCCAGGTTCAGGCACTTCCTTTCAGTGAAAGCCAACCCCTTAAATAAATGGAGTTTTCCATAAACTAGTTTTAAGCATGCTAATAAAGTCCTTAATAAATTTCCTTCAGCCCCTTTGGTATGAGTCCATATAATACAGGGGTGGGCAATTCTTTGCGATGGGCTGTGGTGCCCGGGCAGCATGACTGGGTCTGGCAGTGGCAGTGGACACACTGGCAGCGGCAGCCAGGCTGAACGATCTGCTGCAACAGGGGCTGCCAGAAAGCTGGGTCCAGCCACTGCACCACCCCACTGTGCCCAGGAGTGGTGGGATGAGCTGCATGAGTCATGGTCTGGGCTACCCCCTGTGCTTGATCTGGGTGGAGCTGGGGGACCTCCCATGGACTAGATAGAATCTCTTGGTGGCCTGGATCCAGCCTGAATGCTGTATTTTGACCACCCTTGATATACTACCATCTCCTGAGCTAACAACGGGTTTATTTTGATGATGCTTAGAAAGCAGTGGACCTTTTCCCATACCCCCTTTGCATGCGTACACGTCATGCAACCAGAACACGTCGCACCATTTCATCTTCTCAGCCAGCTTCAGGGACTTCTAAAATAGTAAAAACAGACATTTTCTCCCCTTTCATCTTCCCTGCACCACTCCCTTCAGCATCTAGATGAAGTCATCAAGCCCCATCTGTGTTGCAGCTCTCGCTGGCAAGATATTTCTCACAATCATACATGCTAGGTCAGCATGTTCCCCTCCTAGTTGTTTACTTGCCACAACTCCCCATACCTGCTTCACTTGTTCTTCCAAGAAGTTTCTCATTGGTGCCATTCTGTCTCTCTCCTTTAGCGCTTTCACCAATTTCTTATGATCCTTCAAGACCTCCGTTCCTACCTTTTCTATTTTATACCTCTGCATGAAACCTTCCATCCTGATGTAATGAATCATTGGTCTCCTTATTCTGATATAGCTCTTTATAAAATCTTCTCATTGCCTCTTAACACCTCCTCCTGCTTTTCCATCCAGGTACTACCCTCTTTCTGCGCCACTTTCAATTCTCCTTTCACTGTCTTCACTATAGCCGAAAACTATCGGGACCACTCTTTTTCTTTTGCCCAGGGTGCTTGTGCTAAAACCATTTTTTCTCATTTTTCTTTTAAACCAGCTTTCTATCTCTTGCCTTGTTTCTTCTAGTTCTTCTTGTACCTATTTTCCTTCTGCAGCTTCCTTTAGCAGCTTTAGCATCTTTCTTTGTAGCTCTCTCAGCTCTTCAGTTCTTTTCCTTGTAGTTCTTCAGGTTTCCTTCCTGAAAAATTCCCTTCCTCTTCTTCATCATCCACCATACTCTGGTACTCTTCAATGTTCTCCATCCCTCATAGTGTCTCACATATGCTTGACATATCTCTTCATCTTGTAATAGTCTCACACTTAACTTTCTCAGTTCTGCTTTCAGCATTCAGTGATTACTAAATGCTACAAATATGGTTTCTTTCTTGTGTATCTCTGTTTCTTTTGATACAAATACACATAAAGTCAATTCTTGATTGTTTCTCTCCACTGGGGTCAGTTCTAGTGAAAACTTTTTCCACTTCCCACACATCTCTTTTGTCGGGATTAGAGCAGCCGGCCGCTGCTGCTTTCTGAATCCCGGAGCCGGGGTAATAAAACTTTCACCTGACAGGCGGGTGGGTAGGTGATGGATGAGTGAAATTAACCAGACACAGACGCGTGTTGGTTACAGGAGATTGTTTACTTACATCGCCCAGATAGTGACGTACGACGCAGGCTGAGCCTTTGTTTCTGTTACAGTTGCATCGATTACAGTTGAGCGAATAAGGTCAGGTTACGATATCAAGCGATGACGAACGAAGCGCGCCGAGAACGGTATCGAGCCTGCAGGGCTTTACTACGTCAAAATTAACTATGACGGGGAGAGATTGAACTGTCTAAATTTCCATCTCCTCCTTTCCCTGTTCTGCCACCCACTTCTGTTATGCAATTGAAGTCCCCCGCTATTATCCGCAATCTCTCTCTGACTACGTAAACTGCTAACTTTCTAAGCGGAGCCTTCCTCCCCTCCCGCTCTGGTGGTGCATATACATTGAAAACTTCTAATTCTTCTCCCTCAACTGATACTATCATTTGCTGAGGTCTGCCACTGACGATGTCTTCCACCTGCTGTCCTTTCACCTTTGGATTCTTGAATAGTATTGCCACTCCAACTGCTTTGTTCTCTTTTGTCCCTGACCACCAAGATGGTCCCCATCTCCACCTCTTTTTCAAAATGTTTATAATCCCTCTCCCCTCATACCACATTCTTGTAGGTGGATTATGTCTGCCTTTACTTGATTTAACATTAGTTCGACCTACTCCCATCTTTTCCTTGTTAAGAAATTCCTGACATTAATTGAAGCTTTAATTAGTGCAGTTGTGCTTATGTTAAACTGAGTGGACGTGTCCCCTTAACTATCGTCTGTGCCACTGCTCATTGTGGTTGACACCACCCCTGCTCCCCCCTTCACATACCTATTGCTTCTGCAAGCTGCCTGATCACTTTTGCAGCTAGGAAGGCTTCCTTTTACTGCCTCCCTGCCACTTTCTGCTGCCTGCTTTCTACTCTGGCCTGGAGCCCAGGGGAGTTAATGGCAGGATCTGTTCTCTGGCTCTGACTCCAACTTGTCTCCCCCTTTATTAGGTTTCTTTTTCCTGACTTTCTGTCCCTTCACTTTCTGCCTTTTCCCTGCCTGTCCATCTGGCTCTTTTTCTTACACTATATCCACTTCTGTTGTCTGCTGGGTGTCTTCCTTCTTCCCCTCCTCCATCTCCATGTCTTTCGATTCTTTGTTGCTTTTCCCTCTTCCCTTTCCATTTCATCTCTACTTCTCTCTTGTGCAGCTTCTATTACAGAGATTCTGCTTCCCTCTATCTCCATTTCTCCCTCCTGTGCAGTCTCCCTAATTTTTCTATCTCAGTCTCTTCCCGCTCCTCTTCTTCACTGTCGCTTTCTGATTCTTGTAGTTCTGGGGGGAGGAGTGGTCTGACATTTGTTGCAGAAGCTGTTGGGTACTTGCAGTACAAGTATCCCTCCCCCGCACAAACAGTGCATTTTATGAACTCCTGGCACTCTTCTGCTCTGTGCTCATTCCTTCACACCTGTAACATGCTATGAGGGGACAATGTGCAACCAGGTTCCCTTCTTTCCCTCATCTGCTACATTGCTTTGATTGTCCACAATATATTATAAAACCCTCATCTGGCTCTATCTGGACCACCGAAACGAGCTGCTACACCCTATCTGGGCTCCACTCATTTGGTTTTAACACTGCTCGAGCCCTCCACGGCCCTCTCCAAATACCGCATTTGTCCTTCACTTTCTCTACCTACAGAACTCTTTGCACATATTTTTCCAGGCACCTTTCTATGTCTTCTGTTTCTAATATATCCATATACATCTGGAAAGTAATCACTCTTCCCTTAACTGTTCTGCTACTACAAGCTTTAACCTTTTTAATTTCTCCCTCCTCCCTTTTTATGGATATTTCACCCAAAATTGGTCATACCTTTCTTTGTTCCAATAAGTCAGTTGCCATATCTTTCAGCTGGAGAAAGCAATCATGCTGGTGAGATGTTCCCACAGTATTGCCTGCACCCCCAATATCTGAAAAAGTACCTTCTCCACAAATTTGTATCTGTTCATAGCCAATCCCTTCTGTATCCCATTGCCAGTTAATGTTGCCCATATCCATAGTCCCTACTCTGGACCAGCATCCCATGGTGTCTCTTCTGTATCTTTCCACCATGCCACTCCTGATGGGCTGACCTTCTGTTGCGTTCCCGACTATCGTTTTCCAGCTGCTCCCACTCTCTCTCCTGCTCTCCTCTTCTTCTGCCATCCCTCTGGCCTCATCTCTCTCACCACTGCCTTCTTTGTCACTGCCTCTGTTGCTTTCCTTCCTTCACCTTTACTGTCTTCTTTTCTCTCTCCTTTTCCACCTTTATCCACTCTTCTTCTGTCTCCAGACCTTCATTTCTACTCTACATTTCTCTTTCTACCTCCTGGCTGTCAGGCACCAGTGCCACTCTTTTGGGATTTGGGTTTCCCTCCTCTACTTCTGCCATCCTGACGTTCCATTGATTTTTCTCTGCTCTTAAGGCATTGATCAGGTTCTCTGCCGATCACTTGATGTTAGCCAAAACGCTGAGATGCTGATGGGAACCTACCACATGGATAGGTTAGTGCAACCCATCTGAATATGGCATATGCTAGTGCCCATTAAGTGCAATCCCCCTCACAGTCGACCTTTTCGAGTCATGCTGAGCCATGACATTGCATACAGTTCACCCAGAATCCTTTTGTTGTGCCCTCTCTTAGCCTGGTAAATATGATTGGTGTGACTCAATCCTCTATAAGGTGAAGCTGGACCAGGTTGCCCTGTGCCTCATCTGCATGTAAATTTTTGGAGCGTCCCTGGATTTGCAACAAGAATGCCCAGTTCCAGTGATGAGGGGCTAATTAGCATATGGATGATTTGCAGGGGGGGGTAAACACATACTGAGCAGTGCTGAGCTGTGCGGTCACCATGGAAAGTAGGGCCATACTAATCATATGCCCCGGGCTGAGAGAGGGTGTGACAGAGGGATTCTGTGTGAACTGTATGCAGTGTCGTGGCTCACTATGGCTTGCAATGCTGTTGATTCTTGTGGGACTGAGCCCAGTGATATAAGTAGGTGAAAAAGTGTTGCTTAAAAGTGTATTTATGTAGTAAGTGTATGGGTAATATATGTAAATTGCTACAGCCATGTTTAGTTTCAGATTTATTGTTTCCAAATTTGCTTCTCACTTCCACATGCTTAGGGAGAGTGAAGTCTGACAGTAAGTGGAGGGGAAAGGGGCTGCCAAGGGAAAAAGTTTGTGGGAAGCAGAGAACAAAAGGCTACCTGATCTCCCAGCTTTATTTTCCCTGCTGTAGGTGGGGGGCAGCAAATTCAAGGCAAACCTCCAATAATTAGATTCTATACCTGGAAAATTATAACGCATTTATAACTTTTCAATGTATAGAATCTAATTATTGGGGGGTTCATCTTATAATCAGGTTCATCTTCTATTCGAGTAAATATGGTAATTGAAATTGAGACTTTTACTGAATTTATTTAATCTATATTTAAATAAAAGATCAGTGTTAAGTGTTCACAGGCAAATCCAAAACTGAGAATTGTTAATAAATACAAATTGCTTTCTGCTGTCTCACTGTGACTAGAAATAAATGGTATTCTAGGTTGATCTGTCAATAAAGTGAGGTGTGCACAAGAATGACCTTTATGTGCATTCTTTAGTGAAAGCTTCATTTAATGAATTACTGCTGTTTGAAGACAAATTGGTTTGAAAAAAAGTTTCCAAATGTAATTAAGTTGAGGAAGGGAATGATGGTTTCGGGTTTTTTTTTAAACGTATACAGTAGAAATTTTAAACTTTATTTTTAATTAACCCATTTACAGGAGTGTGAACTAGTTAATATGTTTTCTTGTATATGCAGTTACAGCATAGTATTGAAATGTATAACTAAATTATACCTTTGTCTTTCTGGAAGATAAAAGTGCATTGTTTTATTTTAATTATAGCAATTTCTATCTTAAGTATTGCATATTAAGATATTCTATCTTAAGTATAAGCAATTTCAATCTCAAAACTTAAGATAGAAATGATCTACATTGTATTTGAAACACCATTTAAGACCTTTTGTGTCCTCCTGTCCTCTTGACATGGCTGCATTCTTTCTTTATATGTTCGTTGGGTGCTGGGCATATATACTGTAAGTACTTTAGATGCGCTCTTCCCATCTAATTGAATGAGTCGGAGAATGTTTGGGGAAGGGTGGAGAAGGGAGTGAGTACGCTCCTTATTTTAAAGAGGGGAAACCAAAGTTGCAGTTTTTATGCTGAGTCAAAAATTTTATGCAACTTCAAAATGTTATGCTTGTTTTGGGGGTAGAATTATGAATTGCCAATGGATTAAGGTTTTAGATTTGAAGTTAGGTGCTATATACAGATGTGATCTTTTGAACTTTATTAAGTGAGTAATTCTCCAAGGAGACTCACCATTAGAAGCCTAATTGTGTGAATACTTCTATTTGCACTAATAACTTTCACGCTGCATGAAATTTGGAGATGAAACAAAGTCATATTGTCTCTCTCTCTCACACAAGACATATTGGTTTGTTCAAAATTTTAGCTTAATTTTAAAATTATTCTGATGTGTTGGTATTTTTTTGCCTTAGAAACTTATGAACTTAGATAATTAAAGGACCCATTTTTTTCAATACAAGCCTTGATTTACTCCTGCCAATCATACAGCTAAAATTGTGGCCTCCTTGCCTCCTCACATAAGAGCCTTCTTCCCTTTTCAGTTTTTTCTGATGTAGGTAAGAATAGGAGAGGAGCGGATGGAATATTAGGCTCTGTCCACTCAGTGTTCAAACCAGGATACTTATGCTGGTTCTATGGGACAGGTACATTACACCTTAAATGAGTTGCTTCACTTGGCACACAGGGGACATTGAGGCCTGGATTGTGGTGTTCTGTTTCACAGGGCTCATACAGGCATTCAGTTTCTCCTGGAAAAGTTACTGTTCTCCATGGAGAACCCAGAAGTGTACAGAATTTTATGCTTTTTCTCCCAGAGTAAAAATGGCTGCTCCAGGAGAAAAATAACTTGGGAACAACCAGAATATCTTCTGGGAGAGTAAATGCTACATGCCATAAATTCACTCATAAGAGAACATAGTCCTTCAGCATTCTGCCCCTGTCACCACTCCTCAGGGAGACAGCGTATTGCTTGCTGGACTCTGCTGCTGCTGCAGCAGGGAGTGGCACACACCCCTTTTACAATCCCCACATTGTGCTGTAGGGAGGTTGCCCATGGGCATGCTGGGTCAGCCAATCAGGGCTGCCCTATGCACTGCGGCCATCTGTTGCCAAACAGACTAGGGAAGCCTGCAAAGCATGCTGAGATGTCTGCACAGTCCCGTTCCCTACCCTTCCTTTCCTCTCTCCCCCACAGGCTGTAAATTCTACTCTTTAGGGCTTAGCATTCAATTGTCTGTACACACAGCTCTGGATGAGTTTCTCCATCAGGAAAATAGCCCTGGGAGAATTCTCTCAGATTATTTGAATGTGTGTACGCAGCCGCAATCTACCTCTTGGTCTGCTCCTGGGGCTATGCAGCAACACATTGCCTCTTCATCAGTGCTTACGACAAAGCCATTATTTACTCCAAAATTGAATGAAGATATTTTATTGCATATTTTATATGCAGGTACTATTTTACTAACTTTATAATTGACTAAATTTACAATGTGATTTCTTATTTGGATTATTAGATTATTGTGTTGCTGTGATTGAAATGGAAGGGTGTATTCGTTTTCATTTTCTATATATTTTCCACGTGAATCTATTATTGCAGCTTCTGGCAAATAAGATGTGACAAATTACTTGACATTTTTTCTCCCAGATGATCCTTTTATGGACTTTCTTCTCTGCCAGTAAATTTATGTGAGCAACTAAAGTCTATGGCTCCTTTTGTATTTTTATAATTTTTCATGCTTCCTACCTCCTATCTCCTACTTGTGTATGATAAATTACTTATAAATCTCCTTTGGATAAGTTTTTTCTTAATTGTAATGTATTTTTTTTTGTTTTAAAATGAGGATTGTGAGGCTTCAGACTTCAGATAAGGACTTTAGTTCATGTTCAGCTATATTGTTTGCATAGTATAGTTTAGCCTTCATAATGCAAAATGTGTATAAATTCTAATGGCCAGTTTTGAATTACAACTCTTAGCATTGGTGGATCTAGTATTTTGAAAAGCGGGGTTCAGATGGTGTGACATGTCATCACATATAACACAACACATTATTTTTCTCCAGTTGGAGAGAAACCAGGAGCTTTACAGATATGTTAGCCCTATAGTATTCAGTTTAATGTCAAAGCAAAAAAATATAACTATTAGAATGTGCACTGATATGCTAGATTATATATAAAGTTTGAAAAAAACACAACAAACTAGGCAAAAATATTCAAAATATATTGTATCATTAGTCACATAGTCATAATATTTAAATATATCTCTCTTATTCAGATTCATAAAATCAAATCTTGCCTTCTTAAGCATCTGGACAGTGCTGCCAATAGTGTTAGTCATTTCTACATGTGAATTAATATTGTCACACCTGAGTTAAGGTTTAGAGCTAGAAGCAGTCAACAGGGCTATGTATTAGAAGAGAGATATTACCAGGAATGACTAACAGCCAGCAAAATTTCAGAAGAAAGGAAAGCTTGAATAGCAGAACATTAAGACCTTTACAAAGTATGATTGAAGGTCATTTACACCTGTGGAGTAGAGAGATATTAGCAGGAATCAGGGAGATGATAACGAGCCATGAAGTAAACTGACTGTTTCAGTACTGCCTGGCAGAAATGCTGTTGTCCCTCCCAGGCAGGTGGTTTTAAAGTTTGGATGGAGTAAGAATTAACGGGGGTTTGGGGGGGGGGGGTGGTGCAGCTGTCCCGCCGCCCCAGATCTACCCTGACTTTTAATATATTTTTGTTTTTATTTTGGAATTTGTATTTAATTGTATAATGATTTTTCTTTTTTTTGTTTCAGATAGATGCTTCTGAGAGTGAGCCAAAGAGTTTTATCTTTATGAGTGAAGATGCAATGACGAATCCAGATAAACTGATAGTTTTAATTCATGGTAGTGGTTGTCCCGCCGCCCCAGATCTACCCTGACTTTTAATATATTTTTGTTTTTATTTTGGAATTTGTATTTAATTGTATAATGATTTTTCTTTTTTTTGTTTCAGATAGATGCTTCTGAGAGTGAGCCAAAGAGTTTTATCTTTATGAGTGAAGATGCAATGACGAATCCAGATAAACTGATAGTTTTAATTCATGGTAGTGGTGTTGTCAGGGCAGGTCAGTGGGCTAGAAGACTTATTATTAATGAAGATCTGGACAGTGGTACACAGATACCATATATTAAGAGAGCTATTGAGGTAAGTAAATATATGTGTGTGTATTAACTATCAGTAATTTGTATTTTTTTTGTTTTTTAAGCTATGTTAAATGGAATTCCCAGAAATTCATTATGTTCATGATTAGAATGGTTTCCTCCTTTTATTTTTAAAAACCTTTTTTCAGATACTTTACTATAAAAGAGAAAGTTGTTTCCTATTGTATGTCATATGGTTGTGGTGGCACTTCTGTCTCATTTAGTGTGGCAGGTAGAGTTATAAAGCCTTCAAACTAAAAAGGAAGAATACAAAAAGAAATCCATAAGTTGTTAAGATCTGAAGTGTTTTCTTTTATATTTCATCAGATTTGTGTATTCTCACTCAAATGTCTGTTGTAAAGCTCCTCTTAGCATGAGCTTTCACGATAACTTGATAACAGCAAGCTTTCTTAAGCATCTACCAAATTTTGCTAGTGTAGTATTTTTAATCCACCAAATCTTATTATGGCAGTTGCTCTAATTAGTTATATATTTTGCTTCATCTATCCATAGTTTAAAATTTAAGATGTTTACCATTTGTATGTTTCCTCCATATGGTAAGGGAAAAGTAGTAGCACAAGAAATCAGTGTGCAACTTGTGCAGATTTTGGAACACTGTGACTATTAAAATTAAAATTCATACTTTGCTCCATAAAACACACTTAAAACTTTCTGTAAGAATCATTTGAAAACCATGTATAATGTTTTTAGTATTTTTGGATTACTTATACATTAACTTTAATGTGTTATTCTTAATGTTCCTGTTCATTACAGTCTTCTTATAAATGTTTTGCCAAGTGCATCTGTAATTTCTGCAGTGATGCTTTGTATGTTGTGAGTGCTTTTTATGTAAATGTTTTTGTTAAAAGTTCAAAGCGAGGTCCTCATCAAAATGTTGAGTGTAGGTGAAGCACTTGGCTGTAACTGTGGAAAACAGGCTGGGATGCTAATGATGGCTTAGTTTTTTAAGGACACACAATTTTCTGCAAAGTATTGTACTTTGCGAAAGAATAATATTAAGTAAGATTAAAATAAATGTTTAGCTTATGCTAAAGAATGGAATATGTTAATCAAAGCAGTAACTTTTTAGTAGGTTTTGAAAGAAGTGTTAAGAGTTCTGCATTTTAATTTGTTTATTTTTCCCAGAAAACACAAAAAACAAAACGCAAATACCTAAATGAACATAATCATTATGACTCACACTAGGCTTCACAGTTTTAGTCCTCATAAATGTAGTTAACATACCTGTGTGGTTATTGATTAGTATCACCAAAATAACATAGCACTTATGGTTAAAACATTGGTAAATATGTTGTATATTTAGGTTTTATACCTAATACCACAGTAAAATGATTCATTAAATAGAATTAGAGTGTATGATGTGTTTGATACAATGACAGACTGTAGCCAATTTTTAATGGGTATTAGAATCAAGATACTACTAAATACTTAGTGTTACTGACATATGACCCATACCTTTCCCCCCAGAAGTTAGACATCCAAAATTGGGGTGTATGAATAAGAGCTTCGTCGCACAGTAATTTTAGGCAGCTCACGGAGCTCTTGACTCCTAGATTGTCCACACATTAAGATGTATAAACTAGTAGTAAGCACTTTTTAGGCATTTTGAAGTTATGCCACTCCTGGGCAAGTTTATCTCTAATCCATATTACCTAGCTCATGTGGCCACTCCCCAGAGATAAGCCACCCAAGTTTCAGTCCTCCAGCATCCCAGGATGCAGTGCCTCCTCCCCCCACCCTCTTGTTCTGTGTGGGCAGACTTTGTACCCCCTGAACTCTATTGCCCATGGGATGGGATGGGTACCTAGCCAAGTGCCCCTCCTGATCCTGGAGGTGTGACCTGGATGGGCAGCTCACCTGGGCAAAGACCAGTCCTGGATGGAGGGCTAGGGGGAGAGGAGTGGGGAGCAAGGTAGTGTGCTAGATTGGGGTCCCTATGAGATGGGTCTTCCCAATCTCAATCCCAGTCCCAATCCCAATCTCAATCTCAATCTTAATTTATTAAAACATGAGGCTTTCTTTAATGTACTTACTCTTTATTTCTTTTTATATGTTTTTACTTATTTTTATTCTATCCCTTAGTGGCTTCAGTGACTGACTTCCTTCATTTCGCCACCCAGCCCCAAGCTGCCACATTGCCTTTCCACCTTCCATTTCACTACATAGTCCCCATCATTAAAACTTTTCCCCATCCAGCCTCCTGTTCTTCCCTCCCTACCCCACCTACGCCCATCAACCCATCTTTCCAACCCTGGCTCACCAGCTCTCCAGTGGCAGCTTACAGCTATAGCTCCTAGTTAAGCCCCTGCTCACCAACCCCCTAGTGGCAGGTCATAGCTGTACAGTTTGGGAAGAGTCAGGGAACATGAACTACTGTACATGAACATATAGCTACTGTAAACTTGAGCTAACACTAACACCAATCAACATTTGAGAAGCTTATAGTATAAAGTGTAACAAAGCCCTTAGTGAGGAAGCTGATTTCTGCACCAGAATGAAGGCATGGGGACACTGGAATAGCTGCTGGGGGCTCTGCCTCCTTCCTGGCCCCATGCAACAGGGGAGTAATCTGTTCTTTAGCATCACTCACCTTCCCCTTCCTGTTCAGCCAAAAGTTAGAAGTTTAACGCTGTCACCACTGTTGGTGAAGTGCTAGTAGATTTTGGCTGACCTGTTCAGCAGCAGCTGTGACAGGTTAAGGCTGAAGAACAGACTCTGTCCTTCTCCTTGTAGCCAGCATTCAGTTATGACTCTGGAAAAAAAATTTCTCTTCATTTTGCCTTCCCAAAATAAGACGCATCTTATTTGAGGGGCAGAGGTTGATATATGGCGAAATATGCTATTTACACAAATCAAACTCCTTTGAAGGTATTCGAAATCAATCAAGGTGTGCTCAAGAAAGATAACATTGGGTGTGTCTACATGAGATGCTTGCTGCACAGTAGACTACTTAGCTGCACAGTAAATGTCACATGTTTACACGTGCGCCCCTATTAGGCTGGAGTAAACTAATTTACTCTGCAGCAGGATAGTACTTGTAAATACAAGTAGTATCATGCTTTTGAGTAAAAAACTCCACAGCAGTGGACATGTAGATGCTGCCCTGGCTAGCTGGACTGTGATGGTGCTTTGGCTAGCCCTGCATTGAAACACCCTCTTGCCCCAGCCAGCCCCTCCACTGCACATTGAGCCAGGGGGAGCAGCCCTAGGCTAGCAGGCTGACCCCCACCGCCTGGACCGTCTGCCAGCCCAGGCTGCTCTGCCCCGGCTTAATGTGATGTGGTCCTGGAGTGCATTAATATTCAATTAATTGCTTTATTCAAGTGCATTAATATGCATGTGTAGATGTGCCCACTCTTAGCTATATTTTCATGGGATGTAGGCTGAATATGTATCTAATGAACAGGCAATCATATATTATTTGTCAAAGAGGTTAGCCTGAAGTCAGGCAGAGGGCAGGGCAGAGTGGCACCTTAGACGACATGGTTCAGTGAGGCAGCGACAGTCTATGGTAGCATCTCAGGAAGTAAACTGTTGCCTCTCTGAACCATGTTGTCTAAGGTGCCATTCTGCCCTGCCTTCTGCATCTCTCAAAGTGAAAGTGTGTGCTTTTTAGATAAAATAGCTTGACTAGAATTTATTAAGTGATTACTTATGTTTTGCTGCTTGTCTTGGTTTTGATATTTGCCTTGGCTTTCTTCTAGGTCTTCTAATTAAGGAAAAGTCTTATTGTTTGCCAACATTTTCAGAAAAGATTTCCTTGATAAGTTTACCATACTGAAGAAGGGGGAAGTGGAGTGCAACATGATATTTTACTTAAATACACTGCCTGAATCTCCTGAGAATAGTATCTAGGACTTAACATTTCCACTCACTATCATGAGTAGGAAGTTTATATTGGTGACTTCCACCAGCATCAGGAAAACCTGATTTTTCACTTATAAAATAAAAAATGTTTGTTACATAGTTGTGAAAATAACATTTTAAATTATATCTGCACATAAACTGATACTGAGGGCAGTCTATTTCAATGTGCAAACAATTTTAGTACCTCTGTTACTTCTCATGGATTTTCCAACTGCAAAGTTAGTCAGTGTAAGAATTGTGTAAGTTTTTATTGCTACTATTCAGACTCCTCTAGGTGGTGGTGAAATTATCAAGGATCAGAAAAGCTTGTTTTTCACTTTGAAAAATGCTAAGCAATACTAGAGCCAAAGAGACTAACTACTCACTGGGGAGGGCCTGAACACAGGGGCTAGTAAGCAAAGTCATGTCCTTCACAACCAGAAAGCTGGGAGAGTAGCAGAGGGTTGGAGCAAGCTGGGGCATAAGATAGAGGAAATGGACAAAAGAGGCTCCTTCTTCTACCTTCTAGCTGATGGAGTAAAAGGGCTTAAGGGAAAGGGTTTAAAATTTGGCAAGTCTATAACAGCTGGTCAAATGAAACCTCTAATAGAGCCCAGGGAAGGGCACCTAGGTAGACATCCCATCAGCTTAAGCGTTGCTTTTGTTTTTGCCTTGGCATTGCCCCTAGGCAGTGCCTTTTTTCCATCTTTATTTTTTTTAATCAGATTTTCATTAGTATACTTAATCTTTTGAATAATGAGTGTTGGTTAAAATTTCCCAGACCTATGTATAAGAGAGGAGAAGTGTTAAAAGGTATTTTAGAATGTAAAAGTTTGCCATTGGGAAAAAAATTTGGAGGAAGATGTGCAAGAGGAAAACTGATAAAATATAGCAGAAATGTTAAAGAACTCAGGAAAAATAGAGGAGAAAAGAGGTTAAAAGGAAAGAAGTAAACAGGCACTGAAATGGCACCTGAAAAGGTATGCCAAGATCTGTTTTCTGAATTTTATAAATTGAATTGGGATCACCCATATTCCTGGTGATTGTCTTAGCCACGGGCATAAATTAGGTCTTCTCTTTCTCTCACCTAATAATTATATAATTGTTTATAGAAAATGGAACACATCCAAAAGGAGAAAGTGTGAGACCACTTTTCTTTAGCTAAGCAGTTAGGGCACTTCCCTGGGATATGCAAGACCTCAGTTTGAGTCTTGGAGACCTCAGTCCTCCTCCTAGGTAAGGGAGGAGTGGAATCTTGGTTTCTCCTATCTCAGGTGAGTGATCCAACAATCAGGCTGTTGGTTATGATGCATTATGAGGGATCTCTCTCAGATTGCATGTTTTCATGAAAAAGTTGAAAGGTCTCAGTTATGTCTCAGTGGGAATAGGAAAAATTTGGAAATGTCCAAAAAAAAGAGAATCCATTTCCTATCATGTTATGCTTAGGAGATGAGTCAGTACTAGTATATTGCACCCTGGCTATTGGGTTTATTTCTTAGCTGGAGGGGGATGAGTATTCTTTTTTTAAAGTCCTGATACTATTCTCCATGAGTATACTATGAAGTTTGTGAACTCAGGGGTACAACTGAATTTCAGAGATCTACAGCATTTCTTGCTCACTGTAATAAAGGAAACAGCAGATAAAGCTTTCAGAGTTTTCAGAACAGTTGAAGTAACACATAGGGATAAATATCAGATATAAGATACACCAGGATTGGCACTCGAACAAAAGTTATGGAATGAAAGAAACACGAGAGGCAATTTGACTAGTCCTTTAGGAATATTTTTATATATCAGTCATATCAGCACTATTGTTAAACACTACTGATAATACTATTGTTAAAAGTACCTGAACCAGCACAAGATAATGAAGAAGCTGGCTGCTGCTTCATGGTGTGATCTCTTCTGTGTTGTTTGGAGGACAACATTTCTATACCTCAAGGTCTGCAAAGTGGGAGGCAAGGAGAAAATGAAGTTGATCTACCTGAGTAGGAAGTTTGTTCCTTGAGGAATAAGAACAAGGTCAACCAAAGTTTGGACTTTGAACAGAAATTTGGAGTACACATACCATTGACTCATTTTTCTGGAGACAGAATAGAGCACCAGTTCACTGCACCACTTACTGTATTACAATAGGGAACCTCTTGGCTGCGTTCTGTAGCTTTGGTAGCTTTTAGTATATCCATTGTCTAAATTCTCCATAGTCTCAAGAATGCTTAAAGTGAACTGTGGCATATTTTAGAAGAATATGTATTCTTCTAAATATTTTTAAATGCAGTTAGAATATTTTGGAATGCATTTAAATCATTCAGTTTATAAAATGTTACTTTTCAGTTGTTCAAGAATTACTTAGTAATTTCCTTTTCAGCAGTATTTGAAAGGTTTTACTTAAAATATATGTTTAAAAAAAATAAAGAGAATGCATAATTCCTAGTGGGGGTGGGGGGATGGGGAGGGGTAACAGCATAAAAATGACAGCTTCCCCCTTTATGAAGAGTTGGTTATCTATTGGACAAAATACAATAGCAACCAGAAATTAATCTACCCATTCATGAATGGATTAAATATCTGGAGCTTATCTGACAAGGTCATTATACACAGAAATCTTTCAGCCTTGTCTAATAAAACATAAGACTTTCAGCTATTGTTTTCTTCACATTCATAGTGTTTTACTCTATTCTCAGATCCATTTCTAGTAGGTAGTTTCTTTGGGTAATTCTTGATAATGCTTCTTATTCATGGAAGTGAGCATTGCAAAAAATATTTTTTTTACTTAAAATACTCGTTTTCCTACTCAGATTTAATTCTAAGCTTCCAAAACCGTTTAGAATTGTTTTTGTAATTTTCACTAGGAATAGTGAAGAAAATATGAGCGTATACAATTTTGGTTGTTTAATAACTGAGTTCAGTAGAACAACCAACTAATCCAAACCAGCAAATTGGAGGAACAGAGAGTGAATTTCTAGATTATTTATTGGACTTTCCGGTTAGTATTTTATTTTTTAATAGTTTAATTATCTTAGGACCTTGGCAAAAAACAGCCAATTGCAAAAGCTGAGACTTAAATATTATGATCATTTTTATTGAATATGTTTGAAATATTATATGCTAGAAATCCATCCTGGGGAACAAATTTAAGTTGAGCTAGAAAACAAAAAAAATGGATAACATATATGGGTAAATATTACCCAACTTTGAATGTTCAGAACATATCATTTGTTAGATGAGGGTGGGGAAATACTGTTTATGCTTAGGTTACATCATTTCAGTATGGGAATGAGGATGTTTTATGTTGGTACTTATGCAGTTATTTCTATCCTTCAAATATATATTTTGATACATTTTCTGTTAAATACATTGTTACAATAAGGCATTAAGTTGACTACACTTGATTATTTGCAAGCTGTCGAAGTGCTTTATCAGTCGCATAGGAATTATTCAGTCATTGTTAAATTACTGTAAGTAGACATTTCATAGAAGTAATAATAATGTAGATAAGTTTTTACTCTCAATCAGTAACAATCTGATATCAGTATTACATTTATTTAAGTAGAATACATATGCAATATTTATATCTTAGTATTAAAGTACAGCAATCTTGTTTTTAAAGCTATTTATTTCTGGTTTAAGTATCACTGTTAAAAGTTATTTTACAAGTAT
>NW_005841936.1:3576241-3607154 GCF_000455745.1 Alligator sinensis
TGCCTACAAATAGATCCTAAATAAAAACCAGTATGCCCGTGTAGAGAACATTCAAAGGTTTTCCTGAATGGAGCTTTGCTGTAGGATTGTGGCCTTTGTTAGATTTTTAGGGCTAGGGACAGACATTCAAAAAGCCTGAGCCTGAATTGATTCAATCTTTGCAGGTTAGTCTAACCTGGCTAGGCTAAATCACTTTGTAACTGCACAGAAATCCCAAATCAGGGGAGAGAGGGAGGAGGGATGCCTGCAGTCTGTGCTGAGCTCCAGCCAGGGAGCAGAGGGGAGGGGCCAGCCCTGCCGTGGAGCAGAGAGCCCTGCCCAGCCCAGAGAGCATCTCGGGATGCTGGGGGGACTCTGATTTAACTTAAACCAGCAAGAGGTCTGGGACAGACATTGCATAAATGGATTTGAGCCAAATCAGTTAAGTCTGATACTGCATTCAACCAGGTTTATCTCAAACCAGTTTCAGCCTTTTTCAAACTGGTTTATGTGCACTGAACATCTGTTCTGTTCTGTTCTGTTCAGTTTCTGATCACTTAAACCAGTTCATGTTTAATGTCTGTCCCTAGCCTAGATGTTCAAGGAATGGAAGATGAGGCTCTTTCTACATAGATCTTCAGCATGTTCTTAATAAATGTAACACTTCATTGATTTTATATACAATGCTCACTATAAATGCATAAATGCTGTAGTTACCTTTTTGAGCGTGAATATAAAATGTGTTTAGAAGCCATTTAGTAAGAATTCTATGTAGAAGATAATAAGGGTTTTTTTCTATTAGTTTTGATTCATGGAAGTATTTGAGTATGTGGAGCGGGTGGGAGGTACATAGTTGCTCATATTGGACTCCCAGGCTCTGCATGCAGGATTGCCACCACTGGAGCCCTGGGAAGTCCCCAGGACCCCAGGTAAGGTTGCTGGGAGCAGCCCAGGTGCTGGCCCTAGCTTGCCCTACCCCACTTGAGTCAACTTGCTGTGCACCAGAACCTGTGTGCATGAGCATTCCCCAGGGACAAGCGGCAGTGGCACAACTATGTGCTGCTGTTATTTGTCCTTGGGGAAATGCATGTGCATGTTCAACTGGATGCGCCCAGTGTGTTCATTTTGGAAAATACATGCATTAATTTTAAAATGCTACTTTTATTAACTTTTCATGGTTTCATTACAAGCACTAAAGTAATTAATATAAGTATACACTTGAACATGCGTAAAGACCATATTTTATGTAATATATGTAGTTATATTATCAGGTAGCATTAATGTTTTTAATATATTGTTCCTATAATAAGTTAGCTAACAAACACTGCTAGTTAATTAAGTATATATATAATTGTAAAAGTACATGTGTATAAACCTACACTTACATTTTTTCCCTAATATTATATTATTATATATGATATGTATAATATTGTATGTGTGGATATAGGTAGAGATATAAATATAATTATGGTTATACTAAATTGCCAATATACTGTTGATTTTTTCAAATGAATCATTACTTAAAAGTATTATCAATTCAATAGGGAGATGTATGCTTGCTTATTTATAACATGAAATGCATATTTGAATAAAATTATCTTTTGCTTACTATGCATCAGGCCAGAAAGTATTAAAAGCATTAATGCATAGAAATTCATATAAAATTATTTTTTTTCACACTTCATCTTTAAATATTTTAACACAATTCTTATAATGCACTTTGCTGCTGCAGGTAATAAGGAAATAAATCTGGCTAAGAGCTTGTCATGCAAATTTACTTAGGATCATAATCTTTTGAAAATATACAGCTCTTTTGAGCAACGTATGTCGTTTTTGATCAAAAACTTTAAAAAGTTAAATAGTTCTTCTAGAACATACTAAAACTGTTGGTAATTGTCTTTTTTTTCCCTGAAATTAACAAATTATAACATCAAAAACTTGCTAGTGAGGTATGTAGTAGGTCATTTGCTGCTGCAGGCATTTTCTCTCCCTTCAGGATGTGCTTGTTTAGTTTCTCTCACTTTCTGCCTGTGGCACTGTATGGTGAAATTCAGACATGTTCTTCCCCTCCAAGGAATCTCTAGGGCGGAGGATAACTTATACAAAATTAATAAATGGTGTTGCTTTTTCATTATCACCCATCCAATGCAATTTGCTGTTTTCTAGTTAGAAGAAAAAAATGGGTTGCATAAGATATTTTTGCTACAGAAAATCAATGCTTCTATTTGAAATTTGAATAAGGCAAGTACAGTTAATGGAGTGAAAATATGTCATTAAGACCCCCTGAAAATAATTTCATAAGATTTCCTCTTTGTTTAAGATTTTGTATGAAAGAAAACAATAACAATAAAAGAAAACCAAACAATAATAGTGAAACCTGTTCTGCTGGTTAAATAAAAGAATGCTGAAAATATATGCAACATGGGTAATATTAAACATGAGAAAACATAGACAGCTTTAATGTGTGTTCTCCAATCTGGGGTCATAAGATTTAGTTTCCTTTTATTTCAAGAACAGCTAGAAAAGAGTGAAGACAGTTGTTTTTTGGATATTCTATGTGATTATTTTTTTTAGGGCCCAGGTGTACCATCTAGCTTATTCACAACCATTTGTCATACCATATTGCAGATATAATCCTCTTAGGGAAGAGGGAAAAAATTGGCACAGATAGCTTAACCTGTTATATTGTATGCTACATAAAGCCCCAATCTGTATAATGCCAAAGGCAGTAAGACTTAAGATAGCTTTAGAGGGGAGAATAGATAATGAAGCTTGGGTGTAAATAATTGCTGATACACGAGGAAAAACAACTTAAACATTTGTTTCAGTTTCTTAGATAGTGATTACTTTTAATTGCCCTCCTATTTTTGAGAAAATGTTTTTAGAGTTGTACTTAACAATATTCTGAATCCTAATAGTGTTATGGACTATACCATTAACAATTCTTGATGAATTAAAGTATTTATAAAATATTAACCATTTAAACACTTTACCCAAAAATAAAATATTAACTGATTAACTGTGATTGTTATTAGCATTTGTCTTAATGTTCATGTTGTCTTAGAGTTACTTAGTGTCATCCCTGACCTGGCTGACAAGAATATTGTATTTTAGTTATAGATAAATATTGTGTTTAAAGTATAAATCTTTTAAGAAAGGCACATAGAGAGCATGCATGGTGGTTCAGTGCATAGGTGATTGAGATTGTGTGTTGACCCTCGGTAACAGAGACTGTGTTTTGAATCCCAACTCTTTCTCCAGTGTTGGGAGTAGTATGATTGAGTCTTCTAGAATGAGTTCCTGCATGTTGATTACACTAGGCTTTGCCATGAAGTACAGAAGCTATTCATGTGGAATATGCACCTTCCATATCATGCATGGTTGAGATCAAAGATGTAGGATTTCCAAGATATGACAGTCCTGGTTCTTGGAAGAAACTGATTACTGATTTCAGCTGTCTGGAGAACTATATTTGATAATTGATGATAAAATTAAGTGATTCTAGAATTCCAGTTAAATAGATTGTCTGTGTATGTTGTTGTCAAACAAATACTGACAACGCTTAGTTACTCAGAACTGGCTAAGATATCATTTATTAATGAATAGCTTATACTGAATAAAACATTTACTGGCTATGATTATTTAAATAGTGTCATGCAAGTGTCATTAATATTATATCCATTATTGATGTTGACTATGATCATTATTAATAGTTTGGTTTCTGTTGCCTTTTGAAATCATTCTTTTAGATCCATATTTATTTTACTTCTAATCAGTTCCTTCCTCTGCATAGTGATTATTTCTTTGTTTAGCTATCTCTGATTTTGATTTACCACTTTTACCCTCTCATATTGTTTGTTCATCATCTTTAGTGACATTGTCCTGTGAATCTTTTGTAAATGTAATTTACAGTCTGAAAAGGAGTTCAGTATACAAATGGTTGGGGGAGGAAGAGAGGGAAGTCTAATTAAAGGCCATATCATATGTAGGAGTCTGTCTACATTCACATCACAGCGAATATTTTTCCCAATGGAAATGTATCTCAAGCTGCTACACTTAAATATCATACCAGATTTTCATATGTATGTTGTATAGAATTTTATAATAATTGTAATATAAATTAATGCTTAAGCAGCAGAGACTTTGAACTTAAATGTCTGTTACAGAACCCTATACCTGCCAGTTTCTCCAGTTAAGAATTTGAATATGTTCATTCTGTATTAATTTCTCTGGATTTATTGGTCATTATTAAAATTATGATATAGTAAAGAATTTATCCAAGTGTAATTTTGCTACACTACTGTTGTTTTAAAGTCATGTTTAATTTACAATTGGGCAGAGATTTTTTTTTACAAATTGTGATTACTAGCTTACATTTCTCAAAGTAGAATATATTCCAGGGTGATTTTTGTATATCTAAAAAGATAGATAAATGTTACTTATCTGCAGTAGTTCTAAGTGTTCATTTTAATTAATGTTAATATAATACTGCATGTAAGGTACCAAAGTAAAATTTGTGTCACTTTCTTATATCTTTGAGTTTTTGATCTGTGTGTGACTTGTCTCTTTTGGAAATGTTGATTTGCACAGTGCTGAAAAAGTACCATTTCAGCTTACTATTTTCTTTGAACCTGGTAATTTATGATACATTTAAAAAGAGTTATAGTGACTGTTCCTTAGAGTTAATAATATTTCAAAATGTTGTACAGGTTAACTTATATTATGATTTAGCTCCATGTTACTGTTGCACATTTTTTCCTCCGGACATCCTTGTTGAAAGGCTTCTAACCAAGGAACTCATTAAGAATAGGGGTAATTTTATAAAAAAGAAAAGAATCATAAGAATGGCAGTTGACATGTTCTTATAAAAACTACATATATAAGCTGAAGAAATATTATTGCTGTAACATGTGCTAAGTTAGATGAAATCTGTCTACTGCTCTTGTATTACAGAGAACTGGATCTGTATCAAATATATTAGGTATTTGTTGTAGTGACATTCAGCATATATAATGTTGAGATACCATTTGTAGCTCTCGCTTCTCAGGGATTTTTAAGCTCCAAACCACATAAAAATTGGGAATTGAAAGAGAATGTAATAATTATCAATTTTATATGAATCTTGACTTTATTTTCATTCTCCCAGATGTGGTAATAAGATATTTATATTAACAGCAGTTATTAACTTTCGTGTTTTTTATAAAGTCTGTGATGAGCCACCACTATAAGTGGTATCTTTGGCAATAAATCTATATTTAATCTTTTTTTAAATGAACTTTGTGCTTGTGAAAGGTATCCAGACTATCAGCCTTGGAGAGTGGAGCCCTCCATACTCATACACAGAACAGGTACAGCACAGGCAGTGGCAGTGCAAGCTTCCACACACCGCCTCCGCCGATGTGCCTCAACCTTGTTCTATGGGTGGGCCACCTCTAGAGGTAAGAGGGTGACTGAGATTTGTCACTTTCCATCCTTGTCTTCTGTAATGAGACTGCTAACAAGGGTGTCAAATGAGGTGGTGTATTTTGCTAGGTGAACTTTTCCTGCTAGAATCTGAAATAAAACTAAATTTCCTGGCATGGACCACTGTATAGTCATTCTTGAGATTTAAAGGAAAAAAGTAAATTTAACTAAGCCAAATCTGAATGAGTCAGGTTAGCCTCTTATAAAAGCAGGTAAAAAAAATTATAAGACGGTATGCCCTGTTTCAAGTATCCTCTTTATCATGGAGATTTATAACATTTCAGACCACTTTTTATATCATCCTCTTAAAAATGGCTACCTTTCCCAACTTCTTAGAGCCAACAATGTAAATTGTTCGCCTTCTTGATTTTTTGCCCTTCTTATGTTACACAAATCTGATGTGAGGAAGATAGAATTCAGAACTCACAGTGAAAGTTAAAAAATATCGGCATAAACATTTTTGCAAAAGTAAGTTATTTCTGCTGATTTTTAGAGGTTTAAAATATATTTGTTCTATTTTCTTTCTTTCCTCCTGAATCTTGTACAGTAGGGTTTATGGTAATTAGCACTTCTGGCTTTACAGATGGAGAAGGCGGCACCCCTGAGGTTTGATAGTATTAATGGAAAAAGGCAAGGTTAAAAAGGAACCTTTGTTCTATTGTATGCTATTGTATGCTGTTTGTGCAGGTGATGGTATATTGCTGCTCCTTAACAAATAGTTCCATGTGATGATATTACATGATTTTGTTACTTCATATATAAAAAGAAAACAAGCTAAATTTATTCCAGTAAGTCAGAAATATCTTAGGGCCATGAAAAAATATGCTCAAAAGTAAGGAAAATCCAGAGTTAAGTTTACTTACCACATATCTCTTTGAATATCTTATCTCAAGGTTGTCTACATATACCTTAAATACTTTTTTATTTACTTAATCACTTTTTTTCTTTATGCCCCTATTTCATTTCATGTAGTGAGTGATGCCTTTGTTCTGTAGGTTTGTGACCTATTTGATCTTGGAACAGGGACTTGTTGTTGTACAGTGTGTAGTATAGTTGAACTTTGGTTCGTGGCTGGAGCTCACAGGTACTACAGCAATGCAATAGTAGCCCTAATGTGTATCAAATTCTATATGCATTTGCTGTATTGTAAATATGAAGGAGCATGTTTAATGATTTAAGCCTGAACTCACCCTTTGAACATTGGGGCTAGGGATAGAAGTTAAACATAAAACAGTTTAAATGATCAGAAACTGGTTTAAACCTGTAACAGAACAGAAGTTCAGTGCACATAAGCCACTTTCAAAATGGCCAAAACTGGTTTAAAATGAACCAGGTTGAATGTAGTGTCAGACTTAATTAGGTCAAACTGGTTTATGGAACTTTTTTTGGAAATGAAAGGAAAGAGAAATGAGGGACACAAGGAAGGAAAGAAGAGGTTGTGTGGGCCAGGCATGGAGGAATAGGTGAATAGCCTCTGGACAACTGTAGAAAATTCCTGGAAAATCCCCGCTTGACTAATTCCCCAGCTGCTAAGTCTCCGGTTGCTTCTTGTCTGAAGTTTTTCCTAAGACCATATGGGGAGAGAAAGCATGAGGAAGTTGGTGGCACTACCTAGGTCATAATTTCCCCAGAGTGCTTTCTTGGGATTCCCATGTACAATTCTAGGTGTAGCTAATAAGCAGTCTCTGCTCTGGATTAAAAGTCAAATCCACTCATTTTGAGTTCTCAATATGAGACGGCTATGGCTGATTTTTCTCAGTATTTAGCAGTGTATAGCACTTTCTAGGTTCAGAGCACTGCTCCGATGGACTTCATTTGCATCTCTGAGTGCTCAGCACTTCTAAAAAGCATACCAAGGACCCCACGCTAGAATCAGAAAATGAGAACATGCAATTTTGTATCTTCAAAGAATTCAATGAATGCACCTATCTAGTATTACATAGGGACTCTCCCAGAGACTGGTATTCACTGTCTTAACTCTGAGACCATTCGCTCATTTCTGCCTTATTTGCTACACACATTTTTAATTTCTGCAGTAAATGAAGCACAAGTGCTACAAGTGACAGTTTACTTTGCTAAGGAAACCTCAACACTGAAAGAGGTAGGGGCCTTGTGGAAATAGTAGTATGTGATCATCTAAGTAAAGACTGTATCATAATGTATACTCACAAAGGAGTCAAATTTGATTCATCCACATCCTATCTTTCTACTGTTTGGCATTGCAGCCTTAATAACGTTTTAACATAGCTATTGGGTATGTGTAATTTTTTGAGGTTTTCCAAAAAAGAAATTGGAAACTAGAAGCTATGAAAACAGAGTAATAGAAAGTTTCCATACCAAAGAGTTTACAGTCTAAATAGAGGATGAAGTAAGGTACGTAACACAAATAGAATGAACAAGGTGATGACAGCACATGTTTCTGAAAAATGCAGAAGTTACATCATGCAGCACATTAGCACCCAGGTGGCTCACTGGTAGGGTTGGAACCTTTAGGTCCATTGCACAGACCTCTGCAATTAAGCTAGCAGGGTTGCTAATAGTATAAGCTGGTTATCAGCATCCATGTGGATCAGCACCATCAGGGGCTCAGATCTTGCTAGTGGGTTGCACAGAAATTTGGTGACAGAAGAGGAAGAGAGAGAGCTAGGAACCTTTGTTTCCATTCTATGCTGGAGAAGAGTATGCTGTAATAGGAGTGGGATCTTCTTTGTATTCAGTCAAATATGCCCCCTCTTTCCTCTCGTCTCCTACAGCCAGTCTGTTCTGTCCTTTTTTCTCCCCACCCCAGCTCCTTGTCTCAGTTCCAGTCTTCCAGTCTAGCCAATTCAAATCTCCTTGTTCAGCAAGTCCCAGTCTCACTCCTCTCCCTCCTTTTCTAGTGTTCCTCCTAGTTCCTTACTTCCTTTTTCATCTAATGTGTCTCTATGGATGCATCTACACGAGACGCGTTAATTTGCATTAGCCTAGTTTACTGCGCAGCATGGGTGTGCGTCTATACATGCGCACCCTTACTGCTCCGTAAAAATAGCTAATTGTGACTAAATTTGATGCCTGCATTTGCAAATGCAGGCATCAAATTTAGTCATGATTACTTAATGTGCAGTAATGCATGTGTAGACGTGACCTGGCACTAACTTTAGTGCCAGGTCTGCCCAGCCACTAGGGGGCTGGCCTGAGCCCAGTCCAAGGGGTTCTGGCTGGCCGCCTCTTCTGCTTCAGGGCTGGGCTGCTCTCTGGCAGCCCCTTGCTTCAGGGTATAAAAGCTTACAGTCATTTTGTGCCTTGAGGCACACTGTACAGAAGCCTGCTGGAGTGTTTGTTCCCAGTCTCTGCCATGTGGCTCCCCATCCCCTGGCCATGCCCCTGTGCTGGGTGCTGCTACTGGCTATCCAGGGCTGGCGTCACAGAGACAGCCATGCAGGGTCCCAGGGAGCTAACATGGGACATCATGTCATCTTCTTCTCCATTGAGCCCCATCCCCACCTGCATGTGCACGCCCATGCTGACTGCCCAGGCCCTGAAGCAGACCTGGGAGGAAGTTGGCGACCTTGTGGTGCTCTGGTGCAGTGCTGATGTGCAGATGCAGTTTGTGCAGCGTGGGTGCTTAAAAGCCCACATTTATGAGGTCCTATCAGGGGGGATCGGGGACTGAGGACGCTCCCAGTTGGTACATCAGTGCTGCATTAAGGTCAGTACCTTGTGGGCACAGTGGATGGCCTTGACCAACTACAATCATTAGCAGTGCCAGCCCCTCCTCAGGGGGCCCACGGCTGGGCACCAGCTTGCCACAAACCGTGAGTTGTGGGCACTGGGCGCAGGTGGTCTCCCATGCTGATGGGGAGGCCCATGCTTAGCTGCCAGCATTGCCAGCCCCGGACACGTAAGTCCCGCACTGGAGGGAGAGCTCTCCCAGTCCCTGCCCCTGTCCCTAGTCCCGGCCCCTGCCCCCACTCCGTGCATGGACTGCCCGTACTCCCCTGGCCCCAGGTTCCCACCCCCCCCCATAGCTCACAGAGAGGTGGGACACAGTTCAGAACTTTATTGAGCAGCCTGTGTCCCCATAATTGAGCAGGCATAGGCCTCTCACACCCTGAGGAAGATGTCAATCCTGGTGGCTATGTCCTCCTCAGCAGTGGGGGGCAGGAACATGTAGTGCTGCCATAGATAGTCCTCCAGGTGGCAGTGGAAATAGTGGGGCAGCCTGGGCTTGCCCCCTACACCATTGTAGCTTAGGGTCCTGAACCAGAAGCGCAGGTGTGCCAGGGGAACCAGGAGGGACAGCAGCAGCAGGACATCCCTCAGCCTGCACAAATAGCTCATTGTGCACCTCCCAGGGCATGTGCAGCACACTCAGGGAGCAGTGGCAGTGCAGGTAGGGCCAAGCCTGTGGGGCCTTCTTTGAGAGGCCCCCAGCAGGGAGGGCAGAGGCATGGCCAGCTCCTCGCCCCAGTTGTCCAGGAGTCCGGGTGTCATTGGCTGGGCAGCATTGCAGCAGAGTGGTTGCCCTGTAGGGGACTGGAGGGCAGCCAGGTCTGGAGTTGCAGCATCAGGTGCTGCCAGCAGCATGGCCTGGCCCACACTAGGAAGGGAGCAGGGGAGGCAGGCTGCCTGTGGCCAGCACCCAGTGGGCTGCTTGCCCCAGGGATGTAAGTGGGGACAGCGGGCTTCGGCGGCAGCCATCTGGGCCTGGGCCTGCCCAGCTGGCTTACCGTAGTCTCTGGATACCCATGCACGGCCAATCCCCAAACAGGCCAGGCAGTGCATAGCGTCTGGTGCGGAGCTCCCATCTTATCTCTGAAATGTTGCAAATGCTCACAAAAGGCTTTTGTCTCTTGCCTCTGCAGGCCAACATTTGGACACAGGGGAAAGCCCACCAGCCACAGTGGGGATGTGGGCTCCAGGTTGCTGCCACCCATCGCTGGAGCTGTACAGATGCACCAGCTGTGTTAGTGGCATACCAGGGACTGGACCCTCCTGCTCCAGAGACTGGTAGCGGTGGCAAAGGACTAGGAGGCATGGGAGAAGGCCTGGTGGGTGGAGGTTGTCTCCTAAATGGAGGTGTGGGCCCAGGTGCAGCAGAACCACTGGGTCTGAATGGAGATCCTGGAGTGGGAGCACCTAGAGTTGCTCTGACAGCAGGGGGATGCCAACCGCCAGGCCTTGGACACCCTCCTGAGCCTGGTGGCTGCACCCATGCCCTCCACTGCCTGGCCCCTGCCCATGGCCGCACAGGGCCCCTGCCCTGGACCTGCCACCCCCATCCTGGGCCCAGCTCCACCACTCTCCCCCACACCATGCATCCAAAGACCCAGCTGTTTATGAGGCCACCACCCACTGGGGTTGCTGCAGCTCTTGGACCCATGGGGGAAAATCCCAAGGCTGGGGTGTTGGGAACCTGCCCCCGGGCTCTGCCTCCTAGCCCCCTCACCCCCAATCTCGCACTCTGGGCTCAACAACTAAAGATACTGTAAATAGTTTTCTGATTGTAAATAGCTTTCCAATCATAAATTGTTTTCCAATCATAAGCAGGTTTTTTATTGTTGGTGGGTGGGAGGGTGGTGGAGGGGCTCTATTGGTTGAAGGGGGAGGAGAGAGGGGGTTCTGTTTGTTGAGGGATGGTGGGGGAAGGATGGGGGTGGATGTCGTTAGGGAAATAAAGCTTTTTTTGTTTCAACTGTGTGTGTCCTGAGAGTGGTGCTGGGGGTGGTCAAGGCATAGGGTATGTGTGGATGGCAGGGCAGGCAGGCTGGAGCGGTGAGTGCAGGAGGAGGGTGTCGGGCAGGGCCTCCTCCAGCTGGTACCCTGGCCCCCACTGGTGGGTGCACGGCTGTCCTGGGGCCTGGGTGGGGGGACCTGCTGGGAGAATGGCCAGCAGGAGCATGGGGAGCTGGTCGTCGGTGGCAGTGGCAGGGGCGAGGGCTGGAGCAGCCATGGCACAAGAAGGCAAGGTGGGCAAGGAGGGAGCTGCCACGTGCTGCCCCTACATTGGGCACGTTGCTCCTAGGCAGGGAAGGGGCTGGCCAAGGATCAGAGGGTGAGGCTGTGTTTCCAAGATGGTGCCAAGTTTCTGGTTTCAACATGGTTGCCAAGTGCTGGCAGCCATGTGGCCAGAGGCTGGAGGTCCCCCTGGTAGCCACAGGGGAAAACAACAGGGCTGAAGGGACTTGGCACTAGATTTAGTGCCAAGTCTCTGCATGTATAGACACCCGCCAAAAATCACTTAATGCGCACTAAATTTAGTCACACTTAAATGCATGTGTAGACGCACCCTACCTCGGCCAAATTCCTTTTTCCCACTGACTTTAATACCCACTCTTTCCCTTGACTAATCTCAGTGCTTTTCCACTTTGTAATCGTAGCCTTTTTCCCTTATCCCTAGCTCCTACACCTAGTCATCTTGTCCAGTCAGTCCCAGTCTCTCCCCAAGTCCAATTTCCAGTCTTACAACCCAATCCCAGTTTTATTTTGCTCCTCTGCCAGCTTTAGGTCCATTTTCACTTCTTCCCCATGGCTTCTAGTCTTAAACTCCTATTCCTGACCATGGGCAGAAAATCTAAGATTTTGAAAAGGAGGGTGCAGATGGTGTGTCACATCATCAAGTAAAGCACAGAACATTTTTCTCCATTTAAGATCAAAGTAAAAACAAATATCACTTGATTGGAATGTGTACTAATTTGCTAGATTATATATTAGTTAAAACACAAATGAGGCAAAAATAGTCAAAGTATATTGTGTCATTTGTTCTGTAGTCATCATAGTTAAACATAAATCTCTTAATCAGATTCAAAAAAGAAAATCTTCTTAACTGTCTTGACAGTGCCTCCAGTATCTCAGTGTTCACTGTCAGTCATTTCTACATGTGAGTTAATCTTACCATACCCGAGTTAAGGCTTTTAGCTAGGGCTAAAAGTCTGCAGGGCTGTGAAATAGAAGAGAGACATTACCAGGCATGTTTAGCAGACAGCAAAATGGCAGAAGAAAGGAAAATGTGAATAGTAGAACATTCAGGCCATTAAAAGGATAGCAGATCATTAACACCTGTGAAATGAAGACTGTTTAGCAGGAATCAGGTAGATTATAAAGAGCCGTGAAGTCATTTGACTTAATCGTTGCTGCCTGACTAGAAATGCTGCTGTCCCACTCAAGCAGTTGGTTTTAAATTTTGGGTAAAGCAGGAATCAAAGTGGCGTGAAACTGCATCATTAAAGTTCCCTTGGATCTGCCCTTGCTCCTGACACAGACCCAGACCCCAGCACCCCCACACATCCCATTCTGGTTAGTTACTTTATCATCTGCATTCAAGTCAAAAAGCATCTTCCTCCATATACCCTCGCCCAGCAGGGGACATGCTTTGAGATCACAGGAGAAGCAGTCACTTGCTTTCAATTCAGGGGTCTAGATCTGAACTCCATACAGCTCAGAACTGCAATTAGAGGGAAAATCCTACTTAGTCTGAGCCAGAAGCATGCTCAATCCAGATGGATTTTTTCTGTCACTTAAGTGCTGAAACTTAAAAAGATATTAGTAAGGGTGTCTGAAATGCATTGCTTGCCCAGATTTGAGGGCATTGCATGGACAAGCAAGGGTGATCTCTGAGCATATTTCATGTGCCTACCCCAAAGCTTGAGTAGATAAGAGCTATCATATAAGCCAAAATTCTTAACATGGGCAAACCCAACACATTTCCTCCCATTTTCCTATTGGAAACCACTGGACTTTTTGGGCTAAATTCTTTTTTTTAAAGAACTCAGATGAAACAGACTCTGATACCTAAAGCAGTAAAAGTTTGCTAAAGTTATAAAGTGATAAAAAGGTCATAAAATTGCAAGTATTAGACATTTCTAATGACAGGCAATATTATTAGCTCCTGCCAGTAATATGTTTTATCCAGCCCCCCATTACTATACTTCCAAAGTCCCTTGAAAATGAAATGAGTTAGTAATAGCGAAGTTCCTAGTGGAATTCACAGAGTTTCTATTTGTAAGTATAAAAGTTTCCCCTTGCCACAGGGTTAGTTTTTTGTTTGTCTGTGTTTAACGCAGAGTCCCTCTTTGGGTTTTTTGGGTTTAATGAATTAATGAATTAATTAATTATTCAATTAATCGATTAATGACTTGCTTATCTTGCTTTTGTAGAAGAGGAATGAGCATTATTTGTTTTGATTGAAGTGGTTTGCAAAAAGGAAGGTTTTGAAATATCTCCTAAAGAGTCTGATTCTGGATTCAGCTTTTCTCTGGAAGCTTTGTATTCAGTTAAGTGTAACTATCTCAGCTGATGAAAAGTGATGAATGGTGCATGGTACACATTACTTTGAGGATAAATTTTTAAAAAGTTTAAAATGACATGGAAACCATATTAGTGGCTATTAACACTGTCTGGACTGGAGCACTGTTTTGGTGTGATCAAGCCATGGAGAAGTGGACAGTTGCAGTTTGTTCCATTGGAGCTTACACATTTTTCTCTTATTCCTTTTCAAATATAGTGAATTCATTTTATAATTGTGTGGAAATAACAAATGCATATATTACCAAGACCAGGTTGCCAAGCCTTTGAGAAAGGGAGGAAGTTGGCTATTAAGCTAAAAGTGAAAAAATTGAATTTTTAGACACTGATGATTGTGATCATCCAAATTTACTAATTTGGCTGAGTAAACAAAGAGGGACCTGAATTTTAGGACTACTAAAGGTGTGGTCTACATTCAGGTGAAAGTTGAGGAGGAACAGTGTCATTGCTAGTTCTTAGTTTTTCCCCATTCTAATCAGCACAGTTTAGTCTTTTTTGGGGGTTGAGTTTAAGCCCATGTTCCTCAGTGAAGCATCAGATGTTGTTGTTTGTTGAGTGTTATCTTCATATAATTGACAATTGAGCCTGTGGCACCTCATGTGTCTTCAAATGAGTGCCACGGAAGAAGTGCTGGCAGTCCTCACTCTGAGTTCTGCAGGAGTGGGAGAATTGGAGTCATTGTACTGCTGTGCGGTTTACTCCTGCTATATCACATAGGTGGAGTAGCAGTACTTTGTAGCCTACTGTGTCAAAAGCATCCAGGAAGTGCACTAGTATAAGATTGGAGATATAAGTCAAAGTAATGAGAAATTAATCTTTTAGTGTTACTTGGGGTATGCATCAGAAACAATATTACTTTATTACCTTTGTTTTTTTTTCCTGTGGTCTGAAAAGTTAAAGGTCTCAGTTGATTGCTACTGTCTTAACTTTAAAAATGTGCTGCGCTGTGTTGTTTTCATCTCAACACGTCTGGCTTAGTGGTGGGGAAGAGTGGTGGCTTGGCATAATACGATGAACTGAGGATACAGACAGACATTGCATTTGTGGTGTGATATATCCTAAAAAGGTTTATAGGATAAAAAGTACTACCAGTTTATTCCAGGACATTGTGAAGTGCATCTGAGCAGTTAATTTGGGATTTCATAGTTGAATCAATAGCAGAAAAGCAGCAGTGCATTTAGGAGCTCACTATAAACCCTGCTTAGAAGTGAAATGTGTGTACATACCAGTCTAAGGATATTTCTGTTCTACAACAGTCTGGCTTCTTTTCAAGATGGAAAGTGTGGTGGATATTATGGGATGTGTTCGGACCAAGCAGCTTGGTCTAGAGAAGAGAAAATGAGAACTTGCCATAGCCAAACTTCATCTCCCATGAGACAGTGCAGCACTATTTTCAAATCATAATATTTTGGCTTTTGGCTAAAATGTTTTGGTTTTGGGGTTTGGCCAGAAAAACAAGAAACGTTTAGATAAATTTTTTAAAATTCCCATTTTTTTCAACAGCTCTGTAAAATATTAATATAGACTGTTAATTTCTGAACATTGGGAGTCAGAATTTGGCAGTGCATTCTGCGGCAGATTACTTTTGCTTTTCTAAACCACTCTTTCAATTTGGCATTATAGTAGAGGCCTCATTGAAGATGACAAAGCTCTTTGTCTGAGGTGCTAGACATAAACATAGTAAGAAATGATCATAGACAAGATATCCAAAGACTAGGTAAAAGGAACTGTTACTAATTCCACTTTATATTTGTGGTTTTTTGAGGTTGAAAGAAGTTAAGAAATTTGTCCAGGACTAAGAAACCAAGTCCTGTGCCTTAACCTCAATGCTATCTGTATCCTATGTACATGCTTAATACATCATGCTGTGTTTGAGATGCAAGTCCACATTAAAACATGGGCATAGAGTGTTCTTTTTTATGTAGAAAAAAAAGGACATTAAGTATTCTGGAATTTCTTAAAGATACCCTTAAAGAACTATAAAGCATTTCTTAATAATTAAATTTGAATTTAAATATAATTGCTTAGGATAGGACTAGGAAGCTGCTTTCCATTCTCAAAGAATGATTTTCCTTTTAGTTTAGCTAATCCTTGTTAGTTAAGGACCAGTGAAATAGACCAGAATTGAACCTGGAACAATTTGTTGTTGGCAGATGAGTATCTCTAATTTCACTGGGTAGCTCTGGAATGGTGGGAAGGTGTGTAATGGCCAACTTTATACAATAATATATTGTAAATGAATAATAGTAAATTTTAAAGAGGGGGTTACACGTGTAAACAAATGCATAATATATGTTTGAGTGTGCATATTATGTTATATTAAATTAGGTTATATTTCTATATGTATATGCACAGCAGGGGTATGGTATATATGTTTGCTTTTCATTTTATTGCCCTTGTTTCCATATTTTGACTTCATTCTCCTTTAAATGTATCTTTCTCATTTCTTAACTAAAGGAAATTTGCCTTTTGGGAGACTAGTACCATACTAGTATTATACTTCTCAAGGCTGCTCCTACAGAAAAATATTTGAACTTGGGTTATGTTTATATATTTAAGGGAAGTGCAATTCAGTTGTAAAGCAGTGCTTTAATAGTGAACCCTGCTTGTGTAAAAGGATCATAAATAAGCCGGTTCCTTCACTGATCTTTACTTGAGTGTCATATGGATTACATAAGGAAAATTATCCTCATTTTATTTTTTTCTTCTGTGTTGTTTAGAGCCAAAAAGTTCTAGGTCTTGTTGCGTCATATTTTTGTGCTCTTCAGGGTATGCTTCCACTCTCCATTTTATCCAACCTACAATGTATAAACAACATTGAGGTTTGGGACCAGATCTCAAAGCAATGCTTACTTCATGCAGCTGCAGTGACACATTTGTTTTTGCCTCTTCTGGTTCCATGAACCTTTAATTATTTTACCTCAGACCTTTCAAACTCATCTCATGGTGGTTAGAAAGAGATATGGCTAGAAGGGAAGTGGGAGATACAGGTTTAGACCCTCTCTGGTTGAGTAAGACCTAGAACCATGGTCTCCCACTTACTTCCTGGGCATCTGCTATGAATACTAAACTGTTGGGAAAACCAGGGGTTAGTTTTCTTCTTCCTCTTTTTTCTTGCTGAGTTTTGGTTTGCATTGAAGTCAGTGCTTCTGTTATTTAGACAGACATACTGATTCAGGTAGATATATCCCCCTGAAAGAGCTGGATGCCATGATGACAGAGGCACATACATCTGCCCACTGAGAGAATGGGAGAATAGAGCACTTCTACAGGCTGGAATAGGATTGCTCCCTTCAGTGGTGATGCATGGACTTCTGGGATAAGTGAGCTATTCCAGCTGCTTGCCAATCTAAAAATGAAATAAGACTGTGGAGAATTGGGTTCCCTTGATATCCGGTATACAGAATAGGAAATGAACTGTATGGTTGTACAAAACAATATGCCATGAGGCCAAGTTTGTCGTTGCACATATAAGAAGGTACTTACAAAGGGAGAATGTACCAACACAACTGGTCTGATCTCTTTATATTTGTTTTTCTCTAATCTAGTAAAAATTTCATCTTTTTATGTGATTACGTCAACTTATTACAGAAAAAAAGATTTTTCATTTTTTTTTATCTCTTCTAAATTTTAGGTTGAAGGTTTGAGAATATGGCAGAGGGGAAGCTGAAGAAGTCCAGCTTCAAGCTCTGCAGGAAATGTTCTCACAAAATGTTCACTCTTCCTAGCATGTGTGCAGTGCCTTGTGTGTTTGCAATGTAAACGCTCATGTAGTTCATCATTCTTAGCTCAGCCTTTGATCCACATTGAAGAGGGTCTTTAAATGGGCTTTGGTGCTGTGACTTCCTAAATCAGTTTCAGTGCCTTCCTTTTTATCCAGACAGATTACTGATCATTTTGAAAGCAAACTGAAAAGAGAGACTGAAGAATATATTGAAACATTTTTTCTAAAATTACAAGACATTATTCACATATATACTCTATATTCCTTCTCCATGATAAAAGATTTTGGATCCCAACCCAACCCCTTTGGGAACCAAAACAAGTATTCCTTTTCAATTTTATCCATATTGATAGACGGGAACATACTAATATCTCAGTTCCTCCTTTTCTTAATGGGCATAATCTCTATGGCTTGCTATTTTACCAGATGAAAGTATTATGGTTTATTATGTACTAAATCTATAACCCACTCTTGAATGCCCCAATCTATTACAACCTAATCCTGAAGCTGCTTGTTAACAAGGTCCCCAAGTACTCTTCAACTTCTCCTTCAGATTCACAAATGTCTCAAGAACTCTTTTTTAATCCAAACTTAAAATTCAAAGTTTCCATCTCTGTAGGTGTTCAAACTATTTTATTTGGTTTTTTTCTTGCATATGATGTAAATGTATTTCTTAATTTCCTGTAAAAATTGGTGTTGAAAACTACATCATTCTCTGTAGCAAAGAAGACCCTAAAATTTTTACATCCTTCAATAATATCATTAACCCTTTTTATCCATAGGATATGGGAACCAAAATATTAAGTAATTTGTTCAAGTCTGCAAAGATTTCGGTCACAATTAGATATCAAAGAATAGTCCTCCTTGGTCTCACCTCCCCATCTATTTGTACATGCATTTCAGTTTGTTTACTACTAACTTTGTCCAAGTAAGGTCAGTAAACCTAGGGAATTGTCCATAGAAGAGTTTTAGTTGTAGTTTTGTCCATAAGCTCTTTTGTCTGTAATATTTTTTAATTTATCACAGATATCCTGTTAGCAAATAGTGTGGTGGAATTATGAACTAATTGATCTTATTCATCTATGATTTATACAACCCAAACTCTAACCTCCTGCTTTTTAGTTTTCTATGACCATTTGATTGACCTCTTGTCATATAGTCTCTTAAAATGTTTAATTGACCTGCCTTTTTTCCTTTTTAAATTGATGTTTCCAGTAAATATAGGCACAGAAATAGATACTTTTTTCTGTTTGGCATTTAATAGAGTTTTGACTAGCTCTACCTGGCCAGTAGGCTGAGTTTTTTCAGGTTCACTGATTTCTCCTGTAAGACTTCCTGCCCTGATCATTTTCTTGAGAAGGATAAGTTGAGTTGTTCTACTCTTGATCATTTTCTGCTTGGAGGCCTTTCCCATTGCCCTGGATTTTGTTTTGGTACTGAATGGGGCTATGCTAATTCTTAGGCTTTGTTACCCTTTTCATTGTCTTCCTGACTAACCAATAGAAATGTCAGCCATAGAGAGCCAGCTCCAAACTGTGACCTCTGTAACATTCTCCCTTAGTGATTGACATTCAGGCAGCTGATGAGAGAAGCCTTCAGCATTCAGAGATTGGTATACTTGCTGAGCGAGTCCCCTAATGTCAATCCTGTTAGCCCAATTGCCATATATTAGAAATGGTGGCCATTCAATGCTAGATTAAACATTCTGCAGCTGCCGCCAGAGTGGAATTTCCAACTGCCCTCCTCAGCTATGTCACCTTGAAGACCTGAAGAGCTGCTGCGGCTCTGGTACAGAGGCAGCTTTTGTCTGTGCAGGGTACCATAAGTTATTTATGTTACTTATCAAATATTTTTTCTTGGACAGTGTCATTACATCTGAAAGCAGGGGTTGGTAATTATCTTTTTCCTGCAAATTTTGGTTTTCAAAGCAATATATAGAAAATTTAATCAGAAACAATAAAGTAGTATAAAATATTTACATAATGGCTAACTTGTGTTACTGCAAATATACTTGCTAGCAGAATTAAGAAAGTTACATTTACAGCTAATATATAAAGATGGAATAGAAGTTCTACTTCGCTCAGATTCTTACAGTGTGATGGTATTTTTATTGCAGTTGAGAGGCGTTATATAAATCATTTTAAAGGGATTTAAAAATATTCATTTTACTTACTGTTATGCTTCTCAGGTTTTCAGTTTTAGAAACTTTCTTCTGAAATTTTTATGTTTCTTCAGGTCTTTGGTTCCCATTATTCTAGTGGTAGCTAGACATAGCTTACAGCTCTTGTCCTAATCCCTCTCTGCTAACCACCAAAAGGGTGTTTCATGCCCTACTGCAACATTTAACAGTATTGGAGAAGGGTAAGAGATGGAACTTTGTAAACTCTTCTCAAATGCTAGTGCTCAGAAGAAATAATAACCTTACTGTTCTCTTACCATTGAGCTCTCAGTATAGCTGATTCTGACTGTGGGGATGACAGTGATATTTCATCAGAAATGTAGGTAATTACATATCTGGCCTGACAATGTTCTGTAGTTACATACGGATGATAATTACATTCAGTTATCATAATTTATACTATATATCTGCAGTTCATCCCTACAAGATTAATCATAGTGTACTTTTCCATTTTCATTGTGAATGAAATGCTGTAAAACTGTTAACTGTTCTTGCTTTTAAAATGTCATGCTTGTTGGGCAGGTGTAAGCTTCCATATAAAAAGAATTATTTTTAGAAGAGTACCTCTCCTTAGCAATGTAAACTATGTAATGGTCTCTGATATTTTTTAAAAAATGCTAAAGTATAGCAAATTCAGTTTATTAGTTGAAAAGACAAATATGCATTTCAGCAGTGGTGCAAGAAGAAGAGAATATTTTGGTAAGAACAATTAAGTAGACTAGCTGCATAGTGTAAAAATATTTTTTTACTACAAACAAGAAATGTCTAAAGCATATTGTGTAACACTTCATTATGTTTTTTCAAAAACTGAATAGACTACTTTTATTTTTCATTTGGGACTTTAATGTCTTTATTACAGACAACAAATGCAAACCAAGGTTTATTTTAGTATAGTACCTCTGCTTTTCTTGGTAAATACATGGCAAATTGGCCTTAGTGGGTTTTGTGTTAATCCCTTTGAAATCTCCATGAAAGCCATGTAATGATTTTTTTTAAAAAGAGAGGGGGTGGGGATATGTCCCCATTCTTTCATGATTTTTGTGTGTGTGCATTTGCTTTGTCTCTACAATGGTCATCTGAATATCAGTTAATTTTCTTTGGAAATCAGATCTCAGATAAATTATAGAAAACGCACTGTTTCTTTTATGAACTCAAGCCACATTCTGATGAATAAAATTAGTTTTATTAAGAGATTATTTTACATGCTTTAAAAGTAAAATAGCCAATCGAAATATAATTTTAAACTTATAAATATATTATCATGAGTATATATTAGTATGTAGTATTTTATATACATAATCGGTATGAAAATGCTGTCTCAGGAATGTTTTTAAAGGAAATAAGTTCTTGATAATTAAGTGATACTATTTATATGCATTTGTTTTGATAACTGATACAATTAATCCTGAACCTAAAATAGATTAAAAGATAGATTTATGAAAAATGGTAGATTTTTAAAGTGCTATTTTAAAAGAATACCATGTGAAAATGGTGTTAGGAGGAAGCCAGAGACAAGAATTCATGTGGGTGACATCTTTTATTGGACCAACTGCATGGTTGGAATAGACATGGACAAGCTTTCAGAACCCTTCCTCAGGCCTCTACCTAAGGCCTCACACTTCTGAATCTAAAGAGGAAGGTTTGCTTTTTTTATTTTTTATAATTCTATTTATTGTCAATGATGTCTGGACTAGATATGCCCTATTCACAATTTTGTTGTTGTTGTTGTTTTAATTGCTAGCTATGCAAAGTGATACAAGAGTGAAATAGGGTTCTCACCATCTTCTACAATGGTTTTTTCTGCAACCTAAGACTTTCATTTATACCTATGGAACCCTACTGTTTCCAGGTTAGGTGCTTGGTTATCCAGTTAACTTTTGTTGTGCTACACTGGTGTAAGGGCTTGAGTTTTGTAAATATATTTGTGAATGATATATGAAATAGAATGGAATACAGCTCATTTAATATTAGCTGAATTGGCTTTAAACTTTGTTACAAATGTCTCAGAAGGATCTTCTACAACTTCTCTAGGCAGCTTGTTCTGTTGTCCTACTATTCTGACAGAAAGGAAGCTTTTCCTGAGTTGTAATGTAAATCTGATTTTCTGTAGTTTTAAACCCAGTGCTTCATGGACCACAGACTCTGGCAAAATAATACAATAGCACTTCCTCTTTATTG
Organism: Alligator sinensis; assembly: GCF_000455745.1. Lineage (NCBI taxonomy): Eukaryota > Metazoa > Chordata > Crocodylia > Alligatoridae > Alligator > Alligator sinensis. Next base: position 3,598,048 of record NW_005841936.1, read on the forward strand.
CATCCTTTGAAATGTTTTGAAAATTGCTATCATATCCTACTTTAATTTCATTTTTCTCTTCTCTCAAACTTTTCTTGTATGGCTTGCATTTGAACCCCTTTTTCATGTTTATTGCCTCTGTATCCTGTTCAGTTTCTCTAAGTCCTCCTTAAAATGTGGAGCTCAGAGCTATACACAATATTTCACTGAGGTTTAACCAATACTGGGTAGAGTGGTCTCTTCACGTGCCTTGTCTTGAATACTCCTATTAATGCTTTTTTGTAACAGCTAACTCATGTTGAGTCTGTGATACACCACAACCCCCAGATCCTTCTGAGTAGTAGTGCTACTTTGCCAGTTCTCTCTTATTCTGTATTTCTGCCTTTGGGTCCGCACACATGCACACACAGTCCCTGCCCTTGTTGTGTAAAACACCTTATATTTCTCTTTGTTGAATTTCGCTTTTTTGTTAATAGCAGTTCTGCAATTTATCCAGACACTTATGAATTTGCCCCTATCCTCCAAAGTGTTTTCACCCCCCCGCCCCAGCCCCCCCAGTTTTTTGTTATCTGCAGACTTTATCTGGAAGCTCTTTCTTCCCGTAGCTGGGTAATTAATAAAAATATTAAACAAAAAAACCCAGAATAGACTCCTATGGAACCCCACTTGAAACCTCCTACTATGAAACATAGTAGAACAAGAATAATCGACTTAGTCAATAAAATTAGATACACTCTATGAACTTGATTACCGTGTGAGACTAGACAGAAAATAGTAATTGATATACCTACATTTATTTATTTTGAATACTATACTACCATTGTGCTTTGTGCTATGTGAACTAAAAGGGACTTTTGGAGTTTATGTTCTAAAATATTTATAAATACATTGTACATAATTAGGAGAAACCTACCCGAACAATAAACAAGACATCTGATTCAGATTACTAGGAAAAAATTTTGTCTGTGTGATGTTACGGTAAAGCATGATAGTATGTAGTACATAGTTCATTTTCAGGAATGAGAATGACCCTCATCCATGCAAGTCTGTGACTAGGGATGAATGGAATTAGATTGAATACCGATTACTTGTGATCAAGGATAAGGCTAGGTAAATATTTCTTTCAAAGAAATGTGAATTGGTAACCTGTAGATTTTCCTAAACGAATATTATCTGCTTTAATCTATATAGGATTGTTGAGTCTCTCAGGTTAGATGCATATGTCACTGATTATTATACATATTTTCACATTAATTGATAGTAAGTTACCTATGAATTTACACAGTTACATTTTATAATATACACTCTTACCTTCTATCTGTTTTACCAGCATTTGATTTATTTTTAAAATGCAATTTAATTCTATAAAGAGACCTTCCCTAAGATTATAAGGACCAGGGAGTATTTTAAGTTTAAACTCGATGCAAATAGCATAGTGGAATTTTTCAACCAAAATTGAATTAGATTAGTTCTGTTTGATCAGAAGTATAATTTAAAATAATATTTATAATGCTTTTAGGTACTTTTCTCCTTCATTTACAATGAAAAATGTCTCCAATTTTCACACAGATAATTTGTGGGTCTGGAGTAGGGCTATTTTTCAAATGTTTGAAAAAGTTATTTATGCTTTGGAATTGGCTTTTTAAAGCATGTTTTGTAGCTACTTTTCTTAGTGGTCTAGTCATCTTTGCTTTTTCTTGTAGAATTCCTAACATTGTCAATGCCAACATGTCTAATAATATTTACTACAGAAGGAATGATTACATGATCACTCCACAGGTGACACTAGCTGGCACTCATTGTTTATAGTCTTATTGAGGAGGCTAAAGACTGAGCATGAATTGTCCTCTACCTTTACTTGGTAGTTGTTCCAAGTTAGAGTAGAAATAAAGGGAAAACTCACACAACTTTTGTCCAGGTTTTAGGTGTTCTTGAGAGGAAGACTTCAGTCTCCATACTGCTCAAGTTTGTCACCCTACACAAACACTGAAATTTCTCTGAAAAGTTTAAAATACTTTTATGTACATTTGGATTGCCATACTGTACTGTACTATGGTAGGACTGTATCAGTATAGTACTACTTATAATTAAATCTACATGTGTATTTTCCCATTTTGCATATGCATAACTAAACATAGTTGTTAATTATTTTACATTATTTTCAACGCTGTAGATGTGTAGTACTTTACACTCCAAAAAGTTTAAGCCCAAGCCACAGGAGTTTACAATCTAGGACCCCAGTCCTGTAAGCACATGCATGCTTTTGTGCATATCTGTAGTTACACTGGTAAATCTGTAGTACTCTGTGAGACAGGGTAGGGTGACAGAGCCATAGATCCAAAACGCATGAGTTTGAACCACTAAGGACTTATGCTAAAGGTTGCTTTCAGTTGACCCAGCTATAAATAGCAACTTAGTCCTTCAGGGTAGAAAGTCAAAGGTAGCCAAATGAGATGTTAGCCACACCATTACCTTGTGTGCCATTGTCTATTGTTCCTTAAGCATAATAGCCTGATTGGCCAGTAGCCTTGGGCAGTGCTTGTCAACCTTTTGCCATAGTGGGCCAAATGACCTGGCTTCTATACTAGGTAGGCTGACACTAGAGCTTGGCCACTACTGCTATGTCTGCTCCCTGCTGCCTGGCCATGACACAGGAAAAGATCACCACCACCAAACACCACCAAAGTTCCTGCCACCCAGCTGCAGCATGGCACGGGCAAAGCCCCTACTGCAGGGGTGGGCAAAATGCGGCCTGGGGACTGGATGCGGCCCGCCAGGCCATTCTATCCAACCTGCGGGCTCCAAAAAAAATTAGAAAATTAATATTAATCTACCCTGGGCGGCCTGTCATGCGGCCCTCGATGGCTTGCCGAAACTCAGTAAGCGGCCCTCTGCCCAATATAATTGCCCGCCCCTGCTCTACTGCTAGATACCATCAGATCACTCTGGTTCTGTGGGCCAGAAATAGTGGCTTTACAGGCTAGATCTGGCTCACAAGCCAAATGTTGCTGTCCCCTGGCTTTCAGTGAACTTTGACTTTTGGCTTCCTCTTCTGTTTACCATGATCTACATTTTTAAGAAAAAGATTGCAGATAAGAACAATGCATTGCAAAATATGAAGCTAGAGAAAGTGATTTCCAGGTGGGAGGCTTCCTGGAGGTATGGGATGAGGGGGAAGAATGGTGTGAGCACTGAAACAGTTTGTGTCATTCAGGTATTAAGCTTGCAGTCTCTTGGGACTCAAGTTGTAACATCTGAAAAAGTATTTCAAAACATATTCAGATATTTTAAGCCTTCAATAATATTTTTGAGATCCAAGAGATTTATCCTTATTGAAGCCCCAGGCATAGACCAGGATGTTATTTTGCTTGGCCCCTTTCCAAGACAGTTTAAAAAGATGGTCCAAAGAGCTTACAACCAAAATAAATACGTACTCCAGCCATTTAGGATATTTCCCCAGATGGAGAACACTATTAAAAACGCTGATGTATGATGTTTGGAGGCAGATTTGAAATTTATGGAACACTTTTATAATATACAGATGCTTATTCGTTTCTTTATTGTTAAAGAGAGTCTATTAAAATTGTTAGAACTGCTTTCTAACAATTGTCCGTGAATGGTAAAAATTAGTTTAAATGCTAATTAATATCACCAATTAATTCATTATTAATATTTAATATTTTGTAACTAAATAGTGTCTTCTCTCAAAGAATCTTAAAGTACAAATTAATTTAGAGAAAAAGACTTCTTTTCTGTATTTCTATAGCACCAAGTACACTGGGCACTGATTCTGCTACTGAAATGCAAATATTTAATAATAATAATATTAATAATAATAATACACGTTTAATTCTCTTTCACGCTCTCCAGTGTATTTCCTGCAAAACTGAAAATAGCCAGATTTAAAAGGGGATTATATTCCCATTATGTTCAATGACTAGTCCATCTAATTGAGTGAGTGAGATTGGGGCAAGTCTGCTTACCTCAGGGCCCTATGCCTAAAGTGCAAGACTATTCTTTCATCCACAACAATGGAATACCTGGTGTCAGGGTATACTTATGTCCTATCCCCCAGAGATTTTGGCCAGATCATGAACGGTGCTGCGCCTGCTTTGAGCTCAGCTGATAAGGGAAACCTACCCAAAAGTCAGCATAGGCCAGCCACAAGAGGCTAACATGTCAGTACTGGGGATCTTTGAGTGGCATAAAGCTGGTGTAGAATCAACTATTGACCCCTTTTCTGGAGGCATAGAGATATGTAGATGTGCTGTCTTGTGTTTCCTATTTGCTGTGTGAGCCCCTTGGGGTTGCTGGCAGCAAAAGCAAATATAGAAGCCCTCAGCTGCTTCAGCACTAGGACAACAATTCACTATGTAGCTAGTCCAGGATCAGGGAAATATAGAAGTGCTGGGAAGCCACTTTTGCACCAGTCTCCAGAATTATACTGCATGTTCCTTAGCAGTAGCCTAGATTCTGGACAATGTGGTTAATAGATAAGCTATAATGGTTCTTTCTTGAGCTTGAAGAACCATTGGTATAAGGCATTTTGTTTGTTTGTTTTATATCAAGAGACTTTAATACATTATAGACCAAAGGATCAACCTTTTGTAGTAGAGTTTAAAAAAAGTATATATTTAAAAATTCTTGTATGGTACTAAAAATAATATATCCACAAAAACACTTTTGTAGTGGATGCAGTATATTAAACTAAAGGTTGTAATGAGATGTTTCATTCAACTATGATAAAATGTGATTAATCTAGATGTGTTTCATCTTTGTATCTGGGTTTTAAATATATTTAATGGCAAAACAGGCTGGAAATCTGGAAGAAAGAAATTTTAGAGAAACATGGGGCGGGGGGCATGTTGTTTGTTTGTTTTTAAATCACTTTAGCATACAAACTGTTTAAGATTAACCAACTTTTAACAGACACATATATCCATTAATGGAAGTCTATTTTTGCATGGGGATATTTTCTATTCATTGCTTGGAACAGGTAAATTATGATGAAGTATCACGATTGATGATTTTGCTGCTTAACACCAAGAAGCAGTGTAAATTAGAATTCTTCTCACTATGTGCCTCGGAGCTCATTCCACCTGACTCATCAAATGAAAAATTCATCAATTAATCCTCTGACAATAACGATATATACACAAAAATCAATCCAGGATTGATTTTTTGAGCCCAAACATGAAAACCGAGCCCTGACTTGCACATAATGTGAAATTTCTCTTCATTTCAACCTTATTATAGAGTATAAAAGCTGAAGTGTTCATATAATTATTTGTTCTGAGTCAACTACAAAAGTGTGATTGTTTGAGAAAGGGTATATATGCTGTGGAGATGTTCTGAAGCACTATCCAAGTGAGCTAATAAAGTTGTCAGATGCATGTAAGAACACAGCTGATAGGAATCCCCCTAGAAGGCAACCAATAGAGAGAGACACTGATCACTGAATCCTGATGGGAGACCACCCGGAATAGTTAAGAGTGAACTGAGTACTGAGGAAGATCAAAGAGAGAAAAGACCAATGTAAAATGAATTAAAGTTCAGACATGTAAGTCTGAAAGTGGTCTTCATGAGAAAATTAAACAGTATAGCTAATTCTGTAAAAGGTGATATTAATATATATTGCATTGTAGTGTTGTACCAAATTCTCTAAACACTGGAAAACTATACAGTAAGTAGGGGTCTTTCACTTGTAAATTATGTTAATTTTTTGTAGCAATGACAGTTGCAGCAGATTTTATATGCATATAAATAGAAGCTCCCCATCTTCTTCTGTTTTCCTTATCTTTTTTTTTTTTCCCACACAGTACTAAAATAGCAAAAGGTCTTGCTTTGAAACTTTTACTGGATAATGATATTTCTTTCATTCGCATAAGTGTAGAGTTGAAGCTGAGAAGCATTTTTATATCATGCTGCCTTCTGTGAAAATGTCTAAGGCACACAATAGAAATTCCAGATAAAATCTCTCAAATCTCCAAGATGAACACAAGTTGCTTTTTTATTTAAATATACAAAGGATGAGGAGTCTGATCCCTGAATTACATATATAGAGATTCATAGCTTTAACTTCTTATCAGATTAATATTTTAAGCAACTTGCCTTAGATGTAGGAAGTATTGATAGCTACTTGCTGAGTAAGTTCTTGACTCTGTATTCATCACAAAATGGGAGGTATAATCTTTTTAGTTAATTTTCTTTTCCTTATTGTCCATTGATCCATTCAAAAATCTATAATAAAAATTAAGGTTCCACATATCAGCAGTTTCAACAAACATCGTCAGTTCATCATTTTAGCCTAGTTTAAAAATAAACTTCCTCCAAAAGGAAGCTAAAAAGAACTGAAAAATTCAGAGGAAAAAAAGATAGATAACGCAGTCAGGATTACTTACCACATATGTAGTAAGTAACATATGATGGTTCTGTCATGAATGCATATATGTTCTTGCTACAAATCAACATTAACAAATATTTTCATGTTTTAAGATGTGAAAAAGTTGAATATATACAACACAGAAACTATTTTATCAGTATTTCTTTTCACAATAGCAGCTGTATGAAGATTTTCTGCTAAGGTCACAAAATGTGAAATAATGTTTAATTTTAAATGATCAAAAACTGCTGAAAATCATGTTTTAGAGAGTGGATGCTGAGAGTAGAGTATTCTGAAGACTGCTTGCATGATTGAGCAAGAGCACATTGTCCTCGTAGTTTGACATCATATTAGAAACTCCTAAAGACTTGTATGCTTTTTGCATTTCTGGTAAGCCCAGATAATTTTGGCTATAAAGAGAGTTACCGGAACCTGTGTTCATTAGCATCTATTGAAATTTAAACCTTTATAAAATAGTATAGTAAAATATAATCCACTGTATATAAACACTTAATTTTTCTCGGTGTATACCTTCTTGATTTACAATTCTGTTAAGGGTATTCAGAGGTAATAGTTTTAGAAATTATATTCGGAGATTTTATAAAAACAACTCTAGTTTTATTGGTGGCTTATATTTATGGCTCTGGGCTGAAGAAAGCTATGGAGGAAAATGGCTCTCATATATTTACTTTTAGGTATACTGCAGTTCAGTCTTGATTCTCTCCTTTTGTTTCTACTGTACTTCATCTGCTTTTTTATATGCATATATTTACATAATCCACTCCTTCAGGAAATGTACTTTTACCAGAGAACGTGTAATAAAGAGTAACTTGCAGGTAGTGTGTATGTACATATTTCAAAATGTGTTTTTAATAATTTATTTTTATAATTTTTTTTAGGTTTCCTTGGTGATTGATACCATGTTGTTATTTATATTTTAAAATCCTATTTGGAAATCCTACTATGTGCACAATTAAAATGTACTGTTACATTATGTGCTTTTGCAGTGTAAAAATAGTTCCTTTTTTAAAAGCAAGCTAACATTTACTACTTTTTGTGTGTTTTTGGTTGTGGATACAAATTTCCCCAGTAAAACAAGTGTATGTTCAGCTATTCTTAAATGCTGCTTTAACACATTTTAAAGTCATTAATACATTACTATATAAAACATTAGCTATTTTTTCTTTTTTACTTTTAATAAATTGCTATGCATGAAATATCAGTCTTTAATAGAATAGAATAGAATAGAAAACATAAATTAAATAGTAAAATGGTCAGCAGGGGGCAGTCATGATTGGCATAGGTAGTCAGAAAAAGTAGGCAAATCTGTTTTATGAGGCCTGAGAAAAAAGGACACAGATCATTTTAACATTACTTAAGAGCATTGCTATTGTCAGGAGGTTGCTAGCGTCTTCATTGTTTCCCCAATTTATATTGGAAATAAAATTTTATTTTTATAAAATACTGTTATTGGAATATTTAGTTCTGATTGTAGATAAAATCATTTAGTGATTCACAGTGTTTTTATTTTTTTAGACTAACATAAAAGGCATTTTATCCATTTTGCATATATATGCTTTTTGAGGTCTGGAAAATAAAGACAGGTTTGAATGGTTGATATAACTTACATTGAGACAGTCCTGAACATGCTTATTGGTCTTATATCATTATTTTTTGGTAAGCAAAGATTTATAGCATAAGCAATCCACCCATCATTTTCAACTGTAGATTTCTTAAAGTTAGCTATATAAATAAATGAAAAATGTATTTCTGACCTGGTGAACATTGTTCTCAGCTCCCAGTAACTTCAGTATGGTATGTGCAGATGGTCAGTACCTCTTTTAAAATCATGCTATTTTTACATACTTACCTAAATATGGACTTAAGTATCTATCTTTGGGCAGCTGAGTTAGAAGCTGTTGCCTTGATCTGTGCTTCACTATCTCTGTGCTTCACTATCTCTGTGTGTAAGATTTAGAATAATAATATTTGCCTCACAAAAGTAATGAGAGAATCTATTTCACGTTTGGTAAAACATTTTAAGATATTTCTGTACAGGTACTTTAAAAGACATCCTGTGATTATTGAAGTATAGTTTGTTACTTGTCACTACTTTGTTCTTTAGGAGCCCCGAATATGTATCCAAACAGGTGACTATCATACTCTTGATACCGTCTTCAGAAAAGTACTACCTCAGCCTGCTGGATAGAGCAGGTGACTGGGACTTTTAAGACCCGAGTTCTTTTCCTGGCCCTACTAGTGAGCTGTTGCATACCTTAGGCAGACACTTTATCTCTTTCAGCTTCATTTTTTCCATCTGTAAAACTAAGATAATGACCGATCTTGTTTGTTTGTTTTAGGAAGTGCTTTAACATACGTAAAAATTGCAAGTCTAGATGTTGTGCCATTCTCTACTTAATTCTTTTAACCTGAAACATGTTATAGATACTGAATTTTGGTGGGCATTGGGGTAGGAATACAGAGATGGAAACATCTGTTATGGGAACAGTAAAATGAGATACTGTGTTCTGTGCTCTCCACTCTCCACTCTGTTATGCTTTGCCTCTGCAGTTGATAATGCCCCTGCACCAGCTTTGGCTTTTCACCTGATAAGAGTCTCTGAACAATGAATTATATTAGTACTGTACTTGGCCATGTGAGCTGCAATACTTAGGTAAAAGGGGGTGGAGGGTTGGAGAGAGAGATAAGTCCATATTCTGCAGCTGTTTGGAAATAATTTCCCTAC
>NW_005841936.1:3607185-3628722 GCF_000455745.1 Alligator sinensis
ATCATTTTGATGCATTTTGGTGGTTTTTTGTAAAATAGTTACTACTGTATTTAAGTTTTATATCACATAATTGATAAGCTTTGCTGACATTAGCTTATTTTTAATAACATCTCAGCATTATTATAGATGTGTGTCTTTTTACTTGAAAATATATCTTTTTAGGAGATAAAGATAGTAGGATTTCTGACTAGACAAACAGCAAGTCTAACAGGTTTTATCTCATGTCACTTCTTACCTGCACATTGGAATTTATCTCAGACTACAATAATAATACAGTAAAGGGATTTCCTAAAAGTTTATTAGTAGATTTTGAAATGTCGATTTCTGTGAAGATGTAGGACAGTATAGCTCAAGGTTGAAAGTAGGGATGTTAAATTCCGTAAAGGTGAGTACATATCTTTAAATAATATTGCATTCATTCATATATACATACTCTGAATCCATGTGTATAGACTTAGCTGAGTTTGCGTGTGCATGTTGTAGTTGTATGATGGCCATGATTTCCAAAATGGTGTTCAGATCAGACTTCTAAATCCATGTCTAGGAACCACAACAAGACTTCTGGATCCTAACATTAGACATCCAGTTTTAATTCTCTCGGAGAAGTATGGTGCATGAATTTTATTATAGGCAGGGGTGGTAGTGCCCTTGATTATTGAAGGGGTTGTTGGCTTGCCATTATAATGTCTTGTTTTTGGTTGTTTATTCCTTTACCAAATTTCAGTCATTTGAGCTAAAATTTTCCATGCTGGGTATTTGTGTCATACTGATGTTTCTTCTTTTTTAATTTCAGCCAAACTAATTTGAACAATTCTGAAAACAGATAGGGAAACAAGTGTTGTTTTGCCAACATGAGCTTCTGCTAATTTTTTTTCAAAAGTTCTGGCATTTGAGGTAGAAACTTGAAGTTTGGCAGGGGTGGTCTTTGTATGGTGGATGTGCTTTTTGTATAAATCTACCTAAATTTAGTAAAGTTACAAGCACGTGAAAAATCATTTAGCAGTGTTCCCTGAGATTTCCAAAACTTCTGCTCCTCAGTTCCCTGCAGACTCTGTCCACACTGAGTATGCTGTAGCTTGAGCCTGGGTAGGACATTCCCTGCAGCTACAACTCTTTACTGCTACATGCTAACCTAGGGACAGGACCTGAGAACAGAGAGGTGAGGTTTGCTCTCAGTACCTCCTTCCCAAGGGGACTTGGCAGCACAAAGAAGGCAGCGGCTACATTTGAATGAAAAGGGAAGAACTTCCTGTGCTGTAAGGGTACAAAAGATTGGGACAGTTAACTTGGTGGTCAAGACTAGACCTGAAGGCTGGCACAAAGGAGGAGGAAAATGAAGTTGAGGTTGAGAAGAAACTGGAAATGAAAGCAGAGACAAGCAACTAAAACTGTGGGAAAAGAGATTAGGACAAGAAATGAGAAGGGAGACAGGGACTATGAATTAATAGGAATTAGGAATCTTAAGTGAAGAATACTGGAAACATGGAACCCCTCAGGGCCTTGAAATATTGGACATAGACCAGGAGACAGATACTTTCTGGGGCACAGAATCTTTAAGGACAAGACCAAGATTTGCTGGGAAAGAGGACTAGAATTGACATGAGAAGTCCAAGGAGTGGAGACTAGGACTGACACTAGCACTATTGAGGAGACTAGGAATCAGATAAGGTACCAGTGGTGAGAAAGAGATAGGACTGGAAAAAGGACAGATTGGAGCACAAGGGATTTTACATGGGAGACAAGGTTTGAAGTATCTATGCCAACTACAACGTACTGAACCAGGAATCGAACCCAAGATTCTTTGGTTACACTCTTGTTCTGATGTTATCAAATGCATTGGCAAATCACATGCCTCATACCCTTCTAGTGCTGAGGTACATAAAAGAAACAGTAATCTACTGCATAGTAGTAGTTACTCTGTTAGCTCAAGTGACTGATGTCTGTAAGGTAATCCTACATATCCCAACCCCACTGATGACCCAGGTGGATATCACTATGATGACAAATGTTAGATTTTTTTCAATTTTCCCTTTAAAAAATAACAAACAAACACGGAAATCATGCACACAGAAAAAATTGCACAAGAAGACCTGAGATTGCAAAATTGAACAATCAGAAGTTAGGAAATGATAAAATTATGGTTGCATATAGCTTGCAGACTATATATATAGTCTTTAATTACATGATCAAATACTTTTTTCATTTGACCCCTGCCTCATTTAGTGCACAAGATGGATGCAATTGACTTAACAAAATTTTGTTTTATCCCTATTGTTCACTGTGTAGTTCTATGCCTCTTATCTTGTACATTATTTATTGCATGCTATATTTCTGGATTTTTTAAATTTCTGAGTATTTGACTTTGTAACCTCAATTAAGTTCTTATAATATAATTTTCATCTGCAAGATTCATTCACGCACATTCTCCATATGAGACATTTCTAAAAACATCAACATTGCTACAAAATGATGTTTTGGTAACTATAAATAGATACTCTCTCTCTAAAATTGCCATCTGTTTTTAGCCTGCAAGGGCATCTTCCTTACAGATTAAACACTAGCACAAATATTCAAACCATATTCTCCTTAGCTAGAGTTAAGACAACATATATTTTCCTATTACTCTGGGCATTCTGAATATCTTGTCCATGAACAGCTAAAGTACCACAGAAGTCACCAATCTTTCTCCTCCTGAACAATGCATTCCACTCTTATGGTACATTAAGAAATATGATGAGAATGTCAAAAACACAACTTTCTGAGAGCCTAGGACCTGTAGAGTGTGTGCCATCATAATTCTGGGACAAAGGCCTTCTACTCCCATCATTTCCTATCCCAAGAAAGAAAAGCAGGCCTTTGTTCTATTCCAGACCTGAAGTTTGACAAATATGCCATCTCAGCCTCCATCATTTTTCTACTCATGGCTGTTGAGCTGCAGAATATATATTTCCATGTAGCTATCTACTTATCACACAGGAAGTATCTAGGACTTCCAGTGGGACCAGCTATTACCTATAGCAGGGGTTTTCAACCTTTTTGGGTCAGTGTGCCCCCAGTGGCCAGATGAGCAGGGCTCCCCCAGTGGCCAGTCAGTGACCGGGGCAGGATCTGCTGTGGCCGATTGGCAAGCGTGCCAGCAGCATGGCGGTGGCAGAAGTTCAGGCAGCATGGCAGCGCCCACTGCTAAGTACTCCCTGAAGCCATCCCAAGTACCCCCAGGGATACTGTACCCCAGTTGAAAACCCCTGACCTATAGGTGATGCTTTCCTTCTTTCTTTAGTACTGAGAATGTTCACAGAAAGCCTGTCACTAGTGGCAACCCTCTTAAGGAGATAGGGAATCTATGTCTGCTTTTACATGGATAGTTGACTAATCAGAATCAGGTCCTCAAATTAATCAAATGATGTCATTCAAATGAATCAGGTCCAGAATGCAGGAGACATCGACAACCTTGGAATACAACATCTCTAGACCAATTAGAATTCCTTGTGAACTACAAGATACCATTTCTAATGGCTTTGTAAATATATTCATAAGGAGCTTTGAGCAATGCTTGATTAGTGGGAGCATACCCACCTGACAACAGGTTCTACTCCCATCAGCCATTGACACAGTATTGAATGCAAATACAATGATCAGTATGTGTTTGGGACTACTGAGCCGAGTGTTGATGTGCATGTATGCAGCACAGTTTGCTAGAATTTGCCTGTAGCCCATACAACTATGCTGGCTGTCTCTGTATTCTCTGTTTGAGCATCACGGGCATTTTTAGACATGCTCTGGGGGTTGGTGGGGGGGAAGGGGTACAAATTAGAGTAGCTCCAAGAGATGCTTTAATTAAAGTGCTCACAGCTTCTCATGTATCAGTGTCCTCATGCTTAAAAATAGTGGCAGGGGTGATTTACCTAAGGCTTGTCAAATAAGCTTTAGTTAAAGCACCCCACGCCCATTTTGAAGGGTGGGGATGTTGATACACAAGATGTGGAGGCTGCTGGGGCTTGCTAGTTTGCACGCTCCTGCAGAGTCAATTAATCAAGTCTGCTCTGACATGCTGTAATTTAAAATGCATTTGAGTAGCCTCCCTGCACATTTAGAGGCACCCCACATTACCAGGCCATTACAAGGCTTGCCTCAGATCTTACAAAAGCTCCCTTGGTGACTCATTCCTTAAAGAATGTATAAAAGAGGGGCAGGGAAAGCTATCTGTCTAGCATGACTACTTGCCCTCTTTTATTATCTTGACAGGATTAAACTCTTTAGGCCCTTCCTCTTCAGAGATGAAAATCTCTTAGTGGATATATTTGCCCTGTAAAAAGTCTAAACTGTTGGCCACAGAAAATCTTAAGTGGATCATGCAAGGTATCTCCACTAGTGTCAGCCAGCTGGTAATCCTATCCTTCTAAATATCCAAGTGCACTCACCATGACACAGGCAGCATCTTTGGTTTGCTTCGTGAACATGCATGCAGCTGAGGTCTGCAAAAGAACAGTCAAGGACAACCTATAGACTTTTGCCACCCTGACACACTTGGTGTGGGCAAACTCAGCAGATCAATACTCTAACCATTATGTGACTAATATAGATGATAGTTTTCAAGCCTGTCATCCAAAGGGAGATATTCAAAGAAAACGTACATACCCTGATTTTACTGTTCTTTAAAAAAAAAAAGTTATAGCCCATGTGGATCCCACAACGTATCTTCCTTTACCGCTTTTCAGAATCCTCAGCAGCATGGGTTTTGAATTGAGGGAGCCAAGCAAGGTTTACAGCAAAAGGAAACTCAGGGAATGTGTGCAGCCCTGAAACACATTATTCTTCAGAAAACTCTTAATTTCCAGATTCTTGGCTGTAAGATGCAGGGGTACCTGTAGGAGAATCCTCACTGACTACAACATCTCAAGGGATCATGGTTACTGTAGATAGAGTAAGCAGTCTTGCAAGTGCCATGGAGGCGATACAGACTTCTCCATTGTTAACCCTTCAAAATGTTTGTTAACAAATGTTAGGAAATATTTTGAAGGGAGAATAAATTATGTTCTTCTTTTATTTTCTGATGCCACTAACCTGAAACAAGACCAAAGTTGATAGACATCAGTAATCTGAATACAGGCCCTATGTGCAGATCTAGCATTTTCACATATAATAATGCCAAACTTAATTTCAGTTTATTTCCTTTACACGCTACAAGCATTCATCCCCCCTTTCTACACCCTGAAAGATGGTGGTGCTTTTTAAAAGAGTAGAAAGAAACATATGATCTCCCTGGAAGAATTTTTGATCTAAAGCTTTCTAATATAGAATAACAAATATTTTGAAAATGGAGATGTACAGCAAGATTGTGACTTCTGGGAAGCTTGCATATTTTTAGTAGGAAAACTGTGCTAAAATTTAAGTCCTTATTTCCAGATCCATGCTTGAACAATTAGACTATACTCTCTTTTTTACATCTTTATGTAGGTGTATTCCAAAACCAAATACTTTACAGCAACTCAGCTATCTTATCTAATTGATTATATACTTAGCCTATCTTTACAAAAGACACACAACTTGACCTATGCAACTTAAATTACTAGTGCTGTGACTATAGGTAAAAACTTGCAAAATATACATTTCTGAAAAATATTTAAAAATATAAATATAGTGCATTATATTATCCTCTGAAATGAGAATCACAATATTTTTCTTGTCTGTTTGTGTAAGGATCACATTTTAGACTCGTGATCACATTTTAGACTCATGATTTATCTGCCATTGAGCTGTTTTAGTTGAAATGCTGAAAAACATTTCCCAAAAATCTTACTTCTCTTTTAACTGCTGTTACCTGATGAAATAATCTTGTTATATTTCAATTTTTGTAAAGCAGCATATCCGTTCACCAGATTGCCACTATAATCAAAGTTTAGGTTTCACTTTACACTTCTGTCATCTTCAAAGTTGTATGGTTAGCTTCACCAGCAACACAGCTAACCTCATGGTATTCTGACTCTTTCCTCCAAGAAAATCTGGCTTCTGTTTGTACTCTATTTGTCATTTAATTTGATACCATAATTTATAGTGGCACTTTTAAGATTCTTTTTTATTTCATTTGTGTTTTTTGTAGGTCCTTTCTGGTTTATTTCCATTTTGCTTCATATGCAAGGACATCAGTAGCTTCCACAATGAAAAAACAGCATCCAGAAGAAAGTATGCAGATTAGTGTTCTTTCCCTTTCCCCCTCCAGTCCCACCTTCCAACTATTTTATTTTTTTCTGAAAGAATGAAAACTATGGAGCTTATCAAAATATTTCAACCTTTCTGGTTATGTGAGAGGCAGATCTAACCTAGCCAGCTCTAAGTGGCCCAGCAAGCCAAGCTGTTGGCCCCGTAGAGATTATGAGGAGCATCCTGAAATGCAGTGCACTTTTGGATGTTTGGAGAAGCTTTGGTATGGTGCATTCCCAGTTCGACGTGAAGATGGGGAACTGCCGTCAAATCAGTGAGAGAGCTTGGGCAGGGGCACAAGGGTTACTCTGGGGGGTGCTCTGTCAGTCTTTTTCACAGATGAGAAACTGCAAGGAGTTGGGACAAGTACTTTATGAAAGAGCCTCCTGCTTTCACATTGCTGTTGAAGATCGACCCCATAATAAATTATACACTCCAGCCCTCCTCACGCTTGAGCTATGTTAATTCGGCCCTCCATTACTGAAGGGTTGCCAACCCCTGGTCTATAGAATCAGATAAAGAAAATACCTTTTAGAGCTCCTAGTTTGTCCCCTTGCTGGTGCATCATTGTTCCCTTCTTTATGTTAT
Organism: Alligator sinensis; assembly: GCF_000455745.1. Taxonomy (NCBI): domain Eukaryota; kingdom Metazoa; phylum Chordata; order Crocodylia; family Alligatoridae; genus Alligator; species Alligator sinensis. Next base: position 3,613,975 of record NW_005841936.1, read on the forward strand.
TGAGTACTTTATCCGTTTTCTTTGGGAGACTGTTCCACAATCTAGTAATCTCACAGTCAGAAAAATTTTCCTGATCTTGAACACATTTTCCTTTATGCTTAGTTATATTTTTTTTCTTTCAACCTAAATAGCTACATTCCTTTCTAGGAATGTACTTGTTTCAACTATTTCTGCATTGTTGGTATTTCACAGAGCCAAATTAATATTTTATTATTCCTGAATCAGCTCCTCTTAACTCTATTTTTGGAAGCTTTTTTGTGAACACTCTATTTCAATACCTTTGAGGAAATGTAGATCCAAGAATTAAACATGGTATTCCAGGTGATAGCTCACCTGCACCTTGTAGATGGAAACTCCCTCTACTCCCACTATATTACTTTGCAAACTAATGTTAAGTTCTCCGCCTGTTGCCCCCGGCTCACTTGCAGAATTACTGTTATCTAGGTTTCTCTTTCCTATTGCACATCTATGCTTTGAAAGATTCTTTCCGAGTTGCGTGCGCTGAAATGTTTCCGATTCCAATTTTGTTTTGTTATTTCTCTTCATATTTCTATAATTGGAATCTGTGTTAATTTCCTTTGTTGTATTTTTTCTGTTTTCCCTGGTTTTTAAACCATTCTTCACAGTTCTACATCCTCCATTAATCCTACAAACAATGAAAAATTTAAATAAAACAATCTCTCATTCTATTATTTTAATAGAAATATTTGTATGGGATATTGTATATAATGACTTACTGAAATTCAGATGTATTACATATACTCTGAACTCCTTATGCACTAGTTTTTAATACATTTTTGTTAAATATTTATTTCTATAAACGAACTTTGTGGTATGTTCATTATTCCTTGTGCTTTTTTTCATTAAAATGACAATATCAAGTTAGTCACCTACATATACAAGAAAGAAGACCATATTCCTTTATCTTTTGTTTGGATGAGCTCTTCTTGGAATCCCTCCAGTGGCTTCCTTATTTCACTGCATCATTTTTATACCTTTTGTCTAGGTCTGCAGTGTCCTTCAGAACTCTGCCCCTTTCTGCTACCCTGCTTTGTTTCTCACCCAGTCTCCTGTGCTGCTGTCTAATTTGATAATGGTGTCAGTCTTTATGCAGAAGTTTCCCAGCTTCTCACACAGATATCTATATACTTTCTTTAAGGCTGTACAGTATTCATAGAATGCCTGCTTGGTTTGATCAGTAGTGCCATCATTTCCTTCTTTTTTTAATCTAGTCAAGATCTACCTTTCCCATGGAATTTAAAAGAAACCAGCAAATTAATGATATTGTACAGAGCAATAACTGATATAACATCTATTTAAAAAAAGGAAATCTGTCACAGCGGGGTCCTTTAGGAGGGCTGTGATCTCCTTAAGGCCCTCTCTCCATGCCAGTTCAGCCCAAGGGCACCCTCTATTCTCGCCCGCCATGTCTTTGCTGTTGAATAAGGTTGGGAGGCTGCCTTGCGTCTCCTTGGGCACGTAAACTCCTGGACCCCTCGTCTCCCAGTATGATGGGTGCCTCCCAGGCACCCTAGCCTTATGGGCTGTGCGTGGCTCCTACCAGCCCCTAATACCACGCCCCAAGCCTCACTGATGTGCTGGACGTTGTTCTGTCATGATACACGCCCGTTCTCCCGGGCCTCCTCTCCTGTAATCTAGCCCACTCTGGGCTCTCTTTAATACCCAGCTCCTCGCTGGGACTCTCATCAAGCCCACTCTGGGCCTTCTCTAAAAGTGTGGTCCCACTCAGGGACCCTCTAGCGGGTCTCCGGTCCTTCAGGCCAACCGCACGGGTACCCTCTCTGATCCAGGCTCACCGTGCCACTACTCCCCCTTCTCAATAGTCCCCCCCCTTTCTCAGGGACTCATTGGGCCCACGCTGGGCTCCTCTAAAGTGCGCTCCCCCTTTCTGGGGCTCACCACATCTACGCTAGGGCTTCCTAGTAGTGCCCCCTTCTGGGGCTCATCATGCCCCCTCTGGGGCATCTCAAAGCTGCCCCACTCTGGGGCTGGGGTCTACATACCCCACATGCAATCCGGGGTCCCTGTTCCCCACCTGCAACCCACTGGTTGCACTAGTGCCCCCTTCTGGGGCATCTCAAAGCTGCCCCTCTCTGGGGCTGGGGTCTACATACCCCACATACAATCCGGGGTCTCTGTTCCCTGCCCGCAACCCACTGCTTGCGCTCAGGGCCCCCACACCTCTGGGGTCCCTATGAGGCCTCCTCCAACCCCTACAGCCTCACTCAAGCCTCTGGTGTAACAACAGAGCTAAACATAACCACAAGCCTCCTGGCTACAACTTAGACACATGCCCTTTGGCTATAACAACATTGCTCCATATGACAGTGGTACTTGCTACCAGGCTCCTCTCCATATCCTCACTCACAGAGCTCCTGACTGCTGGCAGAGAACTCCCAGCCTGGCCTCAGCCCTGGGCTTTATAAGGGCCAGGCCCTGCCTCCTACAGGCAGCTGGCTCCCCTTAGTTGCTCCGGCAACCCTCAGCTGCGCTCATTACCCTGGCAACCTTCAGCTGGGCTCGTTAGGCTCTGCCAGGGCGCTCTCTCTCCCTGGCAGTTTCTACTCCCTAGGAGCAGGCACTGAGGTGCTCTGCCACACTATCTATATTAGATAGGTACATGCTTAGTCAGTTCTCTTGCCTGCCCTTCTTCCCCACTCTCACCTTTCATACATCACTTTTCTTAAATTGTAGGCATTCTTCCTTTTGTTTAAGCATGTGATTCATATATGTTTATACATGTGATTGCTTAGGATCTCAGTGCATCACTGCTCGATAATTTTAAGTAAAAATGAAAATGATGGAACAAGTTTTGTTTTGTTACTAAAATGTATATTTGACATTACAGTCCAGTCAAATGCTGTAGATACATGTTTAAATCTAATTTATTACATCATTGGAAGGATTCCTTTAAAAATATAGAGTGACTATATTTTTATACTCTGTTACTGGCTCCTATTTCACTGATAACTATTGCTATCCTGTGTGGTTATAAAGATATGTAGTGGCCTGGCCTGTTGACATCCTGTTTGAATGCCAATATTCCCAGAAAATAATATTTACTGTTGGACTTCTGGTAGTACAGAACCAGGTTAAAGTCAATATTTTACAAAATATTTGCTAATTTTGGATTTTTGAATACCCACCATGAGTTAGGAGCTCAGTGCATTTAGAGGTCCTTCTGAATTATTTTGGTGTGGAGGACCATTAAAGTTCAGATAAATGAAGATATGTCAAACCACTAGTTTCTCTGTACTTTAGAAAACAGTCTCTTAAAATACCTAACCTAGGTTCACTACAGTAGTAGTCCAGTTTTCCTGCTTACACAAAACTGAAATAACTTAATGATGAACCAGTGATTAATGCAGTTATGCAAAAAATCCAATAAAGCTCTTCCTGCACTAGAGCTAAACTGGTTGTTGTTGTTGTGATAATGATAATAATGGTGATAATACTAATAATATCCTGCCCTATCCAGAAAGGTTCAGGGTAGCTTACAATAAATGACAAACAAAACAGATAAAAAATAACACTAGACTCCCCAAGTGATATCTCAGAGCCTGAAAACTTCACCCCTACTACCCACCCCTGCTTCACTGTCTGTCATCCATAAGAGCAAATCGTATGACCAGTCACAACTAAGCTTCCCAACTTGCCCAATCCCTGTTTGCTTCTAGGTATAAGAAACCTCTTCCAACACCCCTGCACCCTCCCCTCCTTCTACCTGCCCATCCAATCCTCTACGTCACACCCAAGGCAACTCCTTCCCCTCTTCCACCATTTGCCTTCCAAGCCCACACCCCTTGTCTCTTATATAGGATCTGTGGTTGTCCAGAAAAATGTAACTCTTCCCCCTTCCTTAACACAACATTAAATTTAGAAGAACCATAATAGAAAAATAAGAGAAAGACCCTTTGTCTGCTCAGGGGCATGTCCAGATGAGCCTGCATGTACCTCTTGCCACATCTCAAAGCAGTTTGAGATGTGGCAAGAGGCACACTAGGAACAAAAAAGATGTTCCCTGCACTGCATATTTGTAGCACGGGCTCAAAATTTGATACCTGGATATCCAGGTATCAACCCCCCCCCCCCCCTCAAAAAATGGGGCAGGCAACCGGAGGCTCGGGTCCTCCAAATAGACACTCTAGTAGCCAGCTAGAGTGTCTCTATGCCTGCCCCTTGCCCTGATGCTGCAGCACGCTGCCTGCCTGTGCAAGGCAAATAGCAATGCAGGCTGCAGCAACCTGGACCCAGGCTCTGTTCAAGGTAAATAGGTGGGGGAAGGCTGGAGGGGGGGGGGGGCTGTGAGAGTGCAGGAGACCATGGGGGGGCAGCTCAGGAGGGGTGGGTTCCCCGTGCCTTGATGGCCACTGCTGCTGCCGGTGAGCTGTGGGCCATGCAGGGAGGGCATGTGGGCCCTGTGGGAGGTGGGGCTGGGGCCATTCAGCGGGGCATGTGGACCCTGCAAGGGGGCTAGAGTTGTGGGAGGTGGCATATGGGCCATGGGGGAGCTGGGGCCCTGCAGGGGGAGTAGTCCATGTGTTCTGTGGGGGGGCTGTGCCCTGTGGAGGGGGCAGGGGAGCCACCCCTCTTAAGCAGTCCTCCCCACACAGTCCCCCCACACATCCCTCCACACCCACCCACATCCCCGCACACCACTTCCCACCCCTCTTCTGGAAACTCCACATCCCCCTTCCCCCCATCACACACCCATCACACTCAGCTGCCAGACAGGATGAGACCTGCTGGTAGGAGCTGTGGCTGCAGGGGTAGCTGTCCCCACATCCTAGTTAGTGAAGGGGTCAGGGGGAGCTCTTACTGTTCTATGATAAGAAAACCAAAAGCAAACATTAAAACAAATAGATATTTAGAATTTATTTTAGTATAATGATAGAGACACTGGTAGGCTTCCAAATTGCTTTAACATTGTAAATATATCAATAAAACATTGCCCAACTGATCTCTCTCTCTCTCTCTCTCTCTCTCTCTCTCTCTCTCTCTCTCTCTCTCTCTCTCTCTCTCTCTCTCTCTCTGTCTTTTGTTTTAATTGTGGAAGAATATAGATTTTGGGGTATTTTAAAGAATGAGTTTGGGAGGTTTTTTCAGAGATTTTTCCATTTTTAAATAAGGAGCACGTGGATTCCTGATAGTGAGGCAAGTGGCAGGACCCAGGCAAAGGAGCCTGCTCAGGGCTGGCACCTGGAACCCAGCTGGAGGGGGCTGCCTTCCTGGCCACTTGGGGCCAGGAGGACATGCTTTGACAGTTCAAAGCAGGCCACTACACTGAGGACATCTTCCGGGCAATAGTTGCCCAGATGGCAGGGCGTTGGCACACATGGCAGTAGTGCTGCACAAAGGCCAACTGTGCAGCCACAGCCCACTGGCAGCTGGCCTAGAGGTGCAGGTGCCTCTGCTGTAGCCGTGCAGTCCCCATCTGGGTCTGCCAGGCATGCAGCCTTAGCTCCACATGCTGTCACAGGTGGCAGCAGGTCATAGCCAGGCAGTAGCCCCCACTACCAGACTACTGCAGTAGATAGAGGGTGCAGGGAACTCTCAATTAGGGCTGCTTCAGCAGTCCAGCTGGCACAAGGGTCTAGTGTCCCCAGATACCAATGGGTCAGGCCCCATAAGTTCCTGAGAGCAAGTAGCCCTGAGCTGCTTGCCAGGGCAGCTTTTTATACTGCTGGGGCCAGCACAGGTGCTGGCCCCAGGCTCTAGCTCCCCCTGGCTGAAGATCTGGTAGGAGCTGGGCAGGGTTATTTTGCCCCAAGTGTCACAACTTGCCCCACTCCAAAGTGAATGTCTGGGCACGTGTGCTGAAGCAAAAATCCCTGGCTCAAATTTGTGCCGTTCCTATTTGCGCTGCATGTGCCTGCACCCCAGGAGGGTGACACCAAAGCATGCCCCTGAGTGTCTCCCCAAGGTGGAGCTCAGCTGCATAGAACCTACAGGCTAATTGGGTCCTTCTTCCTCAATTTGTATAGTACTCTGGTTGTTCCCCAGGGAGGCTCAGCAGCTCTGTAGGATCTAGTAGCTGGCCAGGTTCTTCTTCCTCAGTTTGGGCAAAACCATGATTGTGATGTGTCCTAGCTAGGTCTTTTGGCTGGACGGCTAGGTCTTTCATGAAGTTATAATCCATATTAGCTGTTTTCAAATGAGTTACTTTACTTGTAATAAAAGTTATAGGTGTCATGTCTGTCTACACTAGCTTTTTCATACCTACAGGAATTAAGGTTGCATTTAATCATAACCTCTTTCATATCTTGCCTTTCCTTTTCAATTTTCTTTTTTCTTACAATTTGATAGTATCACTTTTACATAATAAATACATTATTAAAGGCACTTTCAAGTGATGATAGAGATACATGAATGTTGTTCTAAATGGCAAAGGTGCAGTACTTTTATTGAGGAGATACACAAAAATTATTTTAAGTATCAAGCATTGGTCACTGTTAAATTGAGAGTATTCTGTTTAATAATATCAACTCCTACCTACTCCAGCATGTTTCAGTTTTCCACGTGGCCTGATAATCTATGCATACCAAAGTCTTATGTACTGCAATTAACTCTCTCATTAGTACTGCTAACAACTTTCTTTACAGCAAATGAACTGCTGCAGACTAACTTTTATCAATCCTTTACCTTCTCCAGTGGTAGAGCCACTAGAGAAGGAGGAATGGCATATTCCTTCATCTCCCAACTATTATGTCATTGAGAGATTACCACAGCCTAGGAGAACTAGCTGTGGTTAATGTTTTAATATTGGACATGGGCTCATAGATAAATGGCTTATGTAAAGCTTTGACAATAAAATTACCAATATTAGACTTTTCTGGGAAGAATAGATGGTGTTACCTATTCTGCAGAGAGAAAGCTACTTGGAAAATATCAAGAAGGGAAAAATAAGTAAGACAAACCTATATTACATTTAATAAAATTATAGGTTACAAAAAGTATGTTGAAAACACTACAAATTATAATGGTTGTGGCCATGAGAGACAGAAAAGGCTTAGTGTTTTCACACTGTTCATTTTGAGGCTGATTTGAAAAGTTGTTTTCTCTTTAAGTTATATAGTGTAATAAGTTAGTGGTCATGCACTGTACAATTTTTTCCTCAACCAGTAATAAAAGCTTTCTTACCTGCAATTCAAAAAATGCAGTAGTTGACTATGAAGTTAATTTATCAGCATGCATATGATTTGTGTCACAGTTCTTAGAATGCGAATTCTGGTATTGTAACTGAGAAAGGCTGTATTTTAGAGATGTGGGAAAGAAAAAAAATGGCAAGATTTAGAAATGACGTGTATTTCTTGATCCAGAGACAGCTGTATTAAAATGGACTAGAGTTACTCCTCTGAGCAATTGTGAGAATAGGGTTTATTGTACATGGTACTAAAAATTTTAAAATATAGTAAACAGGAACGCCAAAATTAATTTTTGACCAATTAGTGTATAAAATGGCCATTGAACCTACATGACAAGATGTCAGAAAGACAGGTAAAAGTAATAGATTGGATGAAAGAAGACAGTTCATCAGGAGAGAGGTAAACTTAAGTTTCTTAAGGCTTGAAGTCAAATCAATGTTTTGCAAACAAGAGCACCTATTGATAATGTAAAATAGGTACAGAGGAGAAGGCTAAGGACAGTTTTGAAGGACGCCCACAGAAAAAAGGGAAAAAGTGGATTCTGCAAGTACTAGAAAGTGATCAAGAGACTGAAATAGAACTATGAAAGGGATGCATTATTAATGTAAATGTAGAATAAAACTACAAAAAAATAAGGAACGACTGACAGTGTCAAAAGGAGAAAAGGGTCAAAGAAGTTCAAGGGTGGTGGAGAGAAAGGAGAAACAGGAACATAAGTGCCATCCTGGGTTAGACCACTGGTCTACCTAGTCCGGTATCCTGTCTCTGACATGACAGAAGTAAATACTAGAGGGAGAGCACTGAATTGAATAGATCTAGAATTGTCCATTATTCTCCCTGGCATCCACCATCACTGGTTTAGAGATGCCAGAGGAAATGTCTCCAGTCATTCTGTTCAACAGATATTAATAGATCTATCATCCATTAATTTGTCTAGTCCCTTTTTGAGCCTGACTATGCTATCTGCTTCTACCACCTCCTGTTGCAATGAATTCCACAAGTTAACTACACGTCAAGTAAAAAAGTACTCCTGTTAATTTCATTGGGCACCCCCTAGTTCTAGTATTCTGGGACTTGGTGAACAACAGTTCCCTATTCACATGTTTCACCCCCTTTATGATTTTATAGACATCTATTGTACCCTCACCCCGACCGCACCCTACCCCCCAAACTTCTCCTTTCCCAACTGAAGAGTCCTAGTCTTTTTAGGCCAGGTACAGACATTATACTTTTACTGGTATAAGTGGTTGGAAACTGGTCTATACCCGTAACAGAACAGAAGTTTGGCACTCAAATCTGGTCTATACCTGTAACAGAATACAGGTTTGGCGCACACAGACTGGATTAAAAATGGCAAAACCCGTCTAAGATTTGCTCCCCCCACCCACCAAATGATAATTGTGCATTCTGTTAGCTACTGACCTAAACTATGCCACTTACAGAAAACCGCATAACTTAGACCAATTCCACCTCAGGCTTTTGAATATCTATACCTAGCTTTAGTCTCCTAGTATGGGAACTGTTCCATACCCTTGATCATTTTGCGCATTTTTATATGTGTTTCCGATGCAGCATCAGGCAATTTTAATTAGTGAGCTGCGCTATTTAAAGCTCCCAGCGCTGTGTCGGGAACAGGTGCATCAGTGGAGCAGTGCACGTCAGCGCTGAGAAAATGATGGCAGTGCGCTTTGAACTAAAGCACACTGAACATGTTTTAATTCAAAGTGCACTGCCGCCATTTTCTCAGTGCTGACAATTACTTCACCACTGATGCACGTGATGTGCAAAGCTGCCAGCGTGTGTCAATTTACATTCAGCAGGCTCGATTCATCGATTAATTGAGTCTGCTTCAATGCTCTGAATTTCCAGCGCACCAGTGCAGACTCCCTGCATGTGTGTAAGTACCCTTTGGTCACTCCTCTCTGTACTTTTTCTAATTTTACCACATACTTTTGGAGATGTGGAGACCAGAACTGCACACAGTTTCAAAGTATGGGCACACCATGGATTTCCTTCAATGTACTTTTTCATATACATTATATCTTCAAAAGCATAGTTATTGCACCATGGATTTGTATAATGGCATGATTATATTCTCAATTTTGTTTTCTATTCCCTTCTTAATGATGCTCAACATTTTATTGCCTTTTTAGTCACCATTGCACACTCAGCTGATGGTTTTAGAGAACTATCTAGAATAACTCCAAGGTCTTTCCTGAGCAGAAACGGCTAGTTCCGAACTCAGGTTGCTCCTGGAGTGGAGGTGAACAGTAGGGAAGAAAGGGAAAAACAGTTGTAAAGAGACAAGGCACATAAGATCTGTAGCTGGAGCCAAAGGGTACAACAGGAGAGGGCATGTGTAGATGACAACAATCAAAAGAACAATTAGCAAACTAACCTAAGTCCTTAGTGTCCAAAATTCTTAAGTGATAATCTGGTAAGAGAAAAGGTAGTCAGTCCTGTCAGCAGGCCATTTTAGAAAGTGGATGAAGGTATGTTCTCAGTCCTTACAGTTACCTGCTTCCTTCAGAACAGCAGCAGTAAAAATGGTTGCAGCTCAATGAACCTTCAAAAGTATGGATCAGAGTAGAGGCAAGGACCCTGACAGAATCTGTTTAACCTCAGTGTAATGACAGTATCCTGTTCCACATACGTTAGCATGTTTGCCTGAAGAAGACCTTGAACTAGGTCCTTTTTGAAGTCCACAAGAGAGAACTCCTCTTTTTTCAAAATTAGGAACTTTTAGTGTTTTAAGCTTGTTGGTCGTACTTTTTGTATATGTTTTATGCAGGAAATGAGACACTTAAATCACAAAGGTGTTCACTGTGCAGCTTCATTGATTTTAAGCATATATGCGGCATGGTTTTCCCTACTTGAAGAACTTTTACAACCTTAACATGAAAACTGCATACAAAATATATAATGCATGTGATGTGTGCGATTTTTTTAGTGGGTCATAGCTCAGTCAAGTTGAAACTGCTTTTCGCTGAACACATAGATGCATTCTTTCTTAGTGAAGGCTAATTAAGCTCATTTTTAGCTTTTTATCCCCAGACATTTTTTTTGGTGGTAGAAGGATTAAAATGCCTGTGTAATATTTTTATAATCTGTCTAATCTTTACTAGATATTTTTAAGGTGCCTCCCACCTTGATAACATAACAAGCAAACAAAATTATTAAGCAAGACACAAGTGCATCTAAAGTGGTAAGTTTGGTTTTCTTATGCTTTGCAGAGTCCTAAACTCTTGTGTTTCAAGCTAAAACTATTAATTGCATCCACATATATCTCAGTGTACCCACTGTAGCATCACATTTATTCTAATTCAGTCACATAATTGTTGGTATATTACAATTCTACAATTGTACTGGGGATCTGCATCATCTTTGCAAATCCTTAAGACAGTCATTGATTTCTGATTATAGCAAATACATTTTATAAACACCAGGTTTGCCAGAAGCCTTTTGAGTAAAATAAAAATAAATTCTGCTTTTAGAAATGGTATATTTTTGTATATTCCAGAGTTCTCCCATTTGTTACTTGATGCCATCTTAATTAGTGTCAGTCTTATTCCTTGCTGTTCATCACTGCACATTCTTGTTTGTGAGTTCTGTAGGCAAATATGTATAATCATCTATCCCAACTAAAATGAATTGCTTGGATTCTTATTAGCCTTACTGGGGTTGAAAAAATCCCAGCTTCTCAAGAAAGTTTCCTTTTTCTGAGAAATCTAGTAATTTGTCAAATATCACTAAATCCCATTTTTGCGGATGTAGCTTCTTATCCGTGGAATTCACAAGAGTATTCAAAACTAAGAGCAACTATCCAAAAATGGAGCCAATGAGCTAAGAAGTGTTCTGTGTTCAGATGTGAGGAATTCAAATTTTTATTAAATTAGTGTTTTACAAAATTGAAGGTGTGAAAGTTTACACTGCCTGGGGATGACATTAACTTTGGCTCCTGCTGTTCAATAAAGGAAAAAGAATGTACACCAGAGCAGTTGCAGGAACATATTAAATATGCTACCTTTGAGAACTAGAGCTCTTTCTTAACACATTTCTTGAAGTATAATGGGAACTTTTATGTTTCTTTTTAACCTGCAAAGAAAAAGATATTTTAAATGTGCCTCAACTTTCCAAATTTAAATTGTAATATTGACACATTTGGTGTATATAGTCCATTTCATTTTTGTATTTCAGCAAACGAATTCATTATCATAATAAAAGTTTTATAGAGGTGTAAAACAATGGACACGAAGTTCAACAGACTATATGTCCAAAATGACTTTCATGTTTATTATTTTACTAGTGGCTGTGATATTGAGGGGTTTTTTTTTTAATCCTTCAATCCGCTTTTTCATATAAATTGTATCTTCAAAGGCATAGTTATTGCAGTCCCTTATACGTCATTTGGCTTCTTGCACCTGTGCAGTGCTAGTGGTCTGCCTGTGAAGATCTAATTGCAGGATCAAGTCCAGTATTTTTAAAGACAAAAATACCCATTATTTGCTTTGGCAGGAATATCTTCTTTAATTTCTCCTTTCATGAGGAGAAAGAAGAAATCTCCTTTCACTTAAGTTTCATAGCTTTCTTATTATGCCACTAAATACTGTCATTTCAGGTGTATATGTATTTTCTATGTGAGCTGTTTGGGGGGCTATTTTATAGGTTGTTTTATAAGTTGAAGATAATTTCCTGGATAGCAAATCTGCTTTATGCTATTTCAGTGTAATATTTTGTGGGTTTAGTCTTTAAAGTGAAGAATTTTACATATGAGAGGAATGAATCTTTAGACTATAGCACTGCAGTAAAGTCAGGAGATATTAGGTGCATCTCTAATTGTTATTGGTTTCTTGTATTATAATAGGCCACTCATTTGACCTGTTTCCAGTTTGTACAACTGTGAAATGCTACAGTACTAAAACTCTACCCCAGAGCGATGAGTGATTTAATTCATTTATATTTGTAAAGTGCCTTGATGTTCTTAAATATCATGATTTAAATGTAAGATAGATTAATATATATTTGTGAATAAGTTGTAAAATAAACACTTTTTATTAAAAATTAAGCAAAGACAACTTTTTTCTGAAGTAATTATTGTTACTACGCACTATATTGTTGCTAAGTAAACATTGATTTTTTAATATTAATCATTTATAATTTACCGCATTACACAGAATATTTTTGTACTGCAAAATCCATATAAGACATTGAGGACTAATTGTTAAGTTATATGGATTGCATGTAGAGATTCAGTTTTTTATGATGGATATCTACAAACTGGTGTTCTGCAAAAATTACATAAGCAGTGGCATAATTATAACACAAATTGTGTGTTTTAGCCTATATCTATTAGGTTTTGCCAAAAAGGCTATTTTTATATCTCTGAGTCACCATGTAAGGTATTTAAAAATGAATTTGTGGTATGCAAATAGTTTTAGTAGTGTAGTGTTACTGGCAGAAGGCTTTTTGTTTTTTTACTTCTATAACACTGTTGCAAGGGGAAATTCAAACCAGTTAAAATATGTGTGTTCTTAATGTTTAATGAGTAATGTTTGATAACACTGAAGCCTGGAAAAGTAATAGGAAAACTAACATTTATACAGCTCAGTGTCTTCAGTTTCTCTTAAAATGCTTAGCATTTTTGCTTATTTTACCCTTCTATTGATATCCACTTGGCAAGCTTAGGAAGCAAAAAACATCTCTTACATATCCATGATCAAAAATGAGCGCCTGATGGCCTGAAGGTTGAAATAATTATCTCTGGTGGCCGTGCAGATCTCAATGTCAAAGCTAAGAACCACAGGGCAGCAGAATTAAAGCATGAAAACTGGCATGAGCACAGACAACTGCTTGAGGCTCTTTATTACTGTTTGATACAGCAGTCCTTTGTTGAAAATCTTGTTTTTTTGGTTCGAAAGCAACTGTGTGTGTCTAATCTCGCATTTTCCTTTATCATCAATTCCATTCCTCTGATATTTACAAAACTAAGCAACATCACATGTGTTTATCCTGATTTCTGAATTAGTATATCTGAAGCTTTCTGCTAATCTGCAGATAGGTGGCACCGTTCATACAGATTGGAAAAGCAGTGCTTTTCCTGTTCACACTATTCCATGCTGTAAATTAACCTGTCACTTTATTATTTGACAAGATCTTCATTTTTATTCATCAGGACTTGGGCCAGGATGGGTGCATTTATGGCCATTTGCTTTGCATGGCTCTCAGCTGAGTTTGTAGGTATTGTAAGTGAGATCCATTATCCCTGTTACAAGTGCACACAATGCAGATGCTGATCTGCGATGATGATGAGAAACCAAAGTCAGTAAAGACCACATAAGCCGCCCTTGATGAAAAGATAAATGAATGCATAAATAACATTGTGCTCTGCTGTGTTTGCTGAGATCAAGGATAGATTTTGAAGGTTTTGAGAGATCAGACGTACAGAACCTGGAGAAATTCATCCTCCCTCACTTTGTATTCAGCAAGCATTTCACTGTGTACAGAGAAGCTGAGACACATTTTAATGCATTACTGGGAGCCCAGAAATGTTTGGGCACTTCTCTGTTTTTTAAGGAAAAAAATGAAATGCTATCAATATAAGACATACCTGGAATTAAATAGGAAACAAAAAAATTGGTTGCATTTTCACTGTTCCTAACTCTGTTCTCTATGTAAATACACTCACATCTATTGTGTTCTAATTATAAATGTAATTATAGAGATAAATTAGTAAATTATGTTTGTAATTGTATTCATAAAGATTAATGACATTTAAACAGATAGATGCATGCTAACATATTTAAAAGGTGCATTTCAACTATATGTAATGATTCTGTGTTTAAATATTCTATAAAAATATAATTTACCTAATTATGTTTTAAGATTGGTGGCAGTGTAGTCATATGTGTGTGTGCTTGTGTGTATATATAAAAAAACAAACTTTTCAGAAAGAGCTTAACCACAATTATACAGAAGGCACTGTAATATATTTTGTAAATGCATGTTTGTACAACATAAAGATTAAAGGAACACTCTCGTATGAAACATGCTGAAATTTATTATGGTTTGTGTTTTGTATAAATTACTATTATAGAGTGTTTTATTTTTCATGTTTAAAATAATCTATGTTAACAAAATAGCATATTTATATAGCAAAATTTAATTCAAATAAAATGTTAGCTGTCAAGAAGTATGGTATAATGATATATTTGATGTTTATAAATGCGATTTAAAACACTATTTTTGTCACAGAACTTGCTTTATTATCAAAACCATTTGATATATTTTTAAAACTTACATTTTAAACAGCTGAATAATAGTTCTAGAGTAGAAAATAGTATGTGAAATTTATTCTGCTTTTTTATTTAGTTCTATATGTGTGGTAGATAATAACATGGCATTCATTTAACCATTACTGGACACCCGGTGACTAGTCGTATTTTCTGTCAAAAGACTGTTTGCAGTTAATGTTAGCAAACCCACCACAGTCTGGCAGTGTAAGCAGATTATCAGTAATTGTATGTGTGTATGCATTTTGGGGGAGGGTAGGGGGCAACATTTTCTTCAGGTCTGAATAAGATAT
>NW_005841936.1:3631232-3633732 GCF_000455745.1 Alligator sinensis
CCTCTTCACATTCTTGACATTTCTAGTAGAGCCTGTATGATCTAAGCCAGTGCTGGAAGGGTTGGAAATTCTAAGGTTGGCTTAGAACTATGCATGGCTTACTTCAGAGGCCTGTGTCACTGTGTTCATTAGTTTAAAATCCCCATTAACCCTTCCCTTCCACATAACACCACCGTGAAACTCATTTAAGCATCAAAACGCTGATAAAAACACTTCATTTTGCCATTATACAAGCATTTTTAAAAGAAAGGAGATTAAAAAAAAATTAGCCTATTATAATTTAAAAATATAAATACAAAGATAATTTACAGAGTGCTTTAACTTTTCGCCAGTTTTGAGTTATTAATGGATGAGATTACTGTATACTAGTTGTATATAAAAGTTGTACTGTTGCTTACTAATATGGGTTGCGTGTATGTATAAAATGGTAAGTAGAGCAGAAAGAAATCTGTAAGTAACCTCTTAGGTAGGTCATGACAGATTTAAAAAATAGTAGTTTGTTGTAACTTGAAGCACCTGTACATCTAAAAAAATAAAATCATTAGAGGATCCTAGGAGCAAAGGTTTCACCATCCTTCAATTTTAACACTTGGATTCTAGTGTATAACAGTGACTTGAGACATTTTGAACTTTGGATGTCATGGAACCTTGTTTACAAAGTTTTATCAATACTTGTCAGTCTCTTTGCATGTTCTCTGAAACTTTTGGGTTCAAAAAGTGATAACCAAAAGGCAGCATAAGATCCCTCTTCACATAATATTAATTTGCAAAGTATTTGTTCCAATGATTTGTTGATATTTATATTTTGTTTTTCTTTGTGCGTTCTTGTGTGCTGTATATTATGTACGGAGGAAGAATTACTGTTAGTGATCAAAATACCCTTACCGAAAAGTTTGTTTTAACTAATTTCATAAATCAGTTTTTATCAGCATATATCATTTTAAAAGAACATATTATCAGAAAGTTTTTTTTTAAATATATTTTACGTACACCAAAGGGTCACAGATGGTAGAAAGATTTGTTACTATGAGGTACCGTAGCATTTTGTGATTATAAAATTAATCTGTCTCTAAATCTGTTTAAAGAGTTTTTGCCATCTAATGAGCAATATAAATTATTAATATTTTCATGTTCTTAGGGACTTTCACAGCCATAATTTTACCAACACAGCTGTTTGACCCAGTGACATCATGTTTTGCATATTTTTGCATTTTAATGAGTTAGTCATTTAAAAGGTTACAAAGAAACCATAACTCATAAGTAATTAAATTATTTAGCAGAAGAAGTATAAGGAGGCCTTCTGACATAGGTCATTGTGGGATGGGAAGAGCAGATAAATATACTGAATTGCACCTGTTAGTTAGAGATAGGTATGAACCAGGCGCTTTACTCTTAGATTCCAAGTGATATATTTTTCTACTGAAAGTGACTGAATATATATACGTGCTAAAACAGTTGATTATTTTTTCATTCTGGTAGAGGAGCTTTTGATTGTCCCTGCAAACAAAACTCAACAACAAGTGGGGGTTACCTTTCAAGATGTGGACAGGTTCAGGATTTTACAGAAGATGTTTGTGCAAGTGCATGATGTACTATCCCTTTAAATTGTGGAACAAAGAGTCTGAGTATGGACCTTCTACAAAATTGGTGTTTAATCTTATTCTATCATGGTATAATGCATATAAATGCTTGAAAATAAAAGGTGAACCAAGAGAGCTCGCTAACTTAGATTGCTTTTCTGTGAGCTAAGTGTGTTACAAAGCTAGACACACCTCCATGGCCACTAAAATCTAATTATACATTTTTGTGCCGTACAGGAACGTTAAAAAAAAACAACATATATAGAATGTATATAATTGGGTGTATGCAGTGTTAAGTCATAAATGGCAGTATAGAAGATATGTTGTGATATTCTGGTGAAGGAGGAAGAATGATTTGTAAACTTATTTTGGAATCAGAACTTAGACAGTAAAGTGATGAGTGCCCTGAAAATACTTTAGATAGTTAGGAAGGATCCAGGAACTCATGCATTTTAATCCCACCTCTGCTAACTCATTTCTCTGTAGCTTCTAGAAAGTCACTCACCCTTCCTGATATAGATATAAGAGATGAAGTAAACTGTTAATACTCAACAAGGTTTTTTTTGAGTTAGTTGCTGTTCTTTTTGTAGCCTTTTGCTTTGGAAAAGGTAAAGTCCTTCATAAATGCTAAGTATATCTATGTAACAGTGCTTTTAAAACCTTAGTAGAGGTAGTTTCCTCAAGGTGAAATTGATTGCTTTATGCAGGACTTATCCAGGATCCATACGTCACTGATGTCCTATCTGTGTTTTACAAAAGGAAGGGAATGAAATAGGTACATGGAGAAGGGAAAGAAGCCTCCAGGGTGCATTTCCAGACAGAAGGTGTGTATACTACATCCAAATAGGATGCCAGTAAGAGGGCCTTTGCATCTGGCAAGAGGAGCATCTATTTGAGCCTGGGCTTAAGTGGATTGTGCA
>NW_005841936.1:3634878-3653900 GCF_000455745.1 Alligator sinensis
GGTTCAGTAACCAAGGAGTTGACATTGATGCATGTGTTGATAAAGCTGCAAACATTCAAAATGAGATTAACAAAGATTTTGAGGAAAGGGTGACAGCTAATTTTGCACAGTATTCTGCATCTAATTCAGGTCACTGTAATGATAGAATATTTTATAACTGTTGTGTCATCCAGAGGGACTTTTATGATGCTTTGTGTTTGTAAGTATCTGTGTATCTGAGAAGTATAGTTTTTAATATATCATTCAAACAGGTTATAACTTTTTTTTATTGAACATCAGTTGGTTGTAGCCATAAACATTTCTACAAAAGCAAACTTTAACATTTAGAAACAGTTTTATGTATAAATCAACTTTCATCAGTTATCTAATTCACCTTGAAACATATGGACTTCAAGATATGAAACAGAACCAAACCTATTTTATGATATTGTTTGATATGAGCAAGATCAACCACCAAAAAGTTATATTAAAGGTATTTAAATAATCAAACTGTAGTTTCTTTATTTTGTGTGAGACCTTTTGAGAACATCTCAATGTATTTCTGTTCTATTCTCTTCTTTATTTGAAGGCAGCTGACATTCTTCTTTCACTTTTCTTTTTGTTTGTGAAATTTTCCTTTTTTTTTATCCACTCACTTCTCCATCTGCTTTCACTTTTGTTTGCTTGGGCCGTCTCTCATCCCAACTTGATAATGAGGAATGCGGTGTGACCCTGACCTCTATCAGCCCATGCATGACCTTCTGACTTCCCCACATAACCTTTGACCTTCTCTTTGACAGCTTGATTAATTACCCTGTGTTATGATTTATGAGTAAGTGCTATGTAAAAATAATAGACAACAGGTGGTCCTCTAAAAACTTTTTGTGGCATGTTTTCTTTTCCTGACTAACTTGATGAGCTATTTTAAGTTGGAAACTTGCTGGGACAATGTGTGTTTGGCAGTAACACGGCATTTTTACACACTTGGACACAGCACTGGAATTCAGGGAGCTAGGAGTTGAGGTGTAGCTGGGATGAAAATATTACAAAGTGTTAGCAGGGTGCAGTGCCAAAATGCACATTGGGTGGAAACACAAAACGGAGTCAACTGACATTTCAGGCGTTTCAGTCTCAGGTCACGTCTTGAGAAAATTGCTCAAATAATGGAGGGGGCATTTTTCAAGCTGAGCTGCATCTCCAACAGCTATGTTTACTTTAACGCTTCACTAGTGACTTCTGATTGGTTGTCATGACCTCATCCCACTGTTGCACCTAAGATGTTGCAACAGTGACATATACGTACCCTTCTCGTGAAAAAGATGGGAAATAAACAGAACATACATCTTTCAAAAAGATGAATGGACCTTACTATGTCCATTTTAACCATGGATAGATATCGTTTAGAGATCTAAACACTTTGAATCACATTTCCCTTGAGGATTACTCTGATCATGTTGCAAACAGTCTAAATAAAATTCTGGACTTAAAAAGCCAGATTGATAAAGCTTGGGAAAATGATCTCTTACAGACCCTTAGATTCAGGCCAAAAAGATAGTTACATAGGTCAAAAGATTCCACTCTAGCCCCTGACCTCTATGGTCACATATGGCATCCCATCTTTGTGGATTAATATGCAGGAGTGAATGTTTTCAGCTCATTATTCACTTGGCCAGGAACAAGATATTTTTAAAAGATTCAGAATATACCCCAAGTATTTTTTACTATATTATTGGGGATTAACCCTCTAAGTTATTGTGGATATAGGTACAGTTTAAAAAATCTCACATAAAGTTCCAGTAAAGGACAGAAATACCCTTCCTATTTCAAATTGCTATGTTTCATTGACCAGTGCACTTCTCCATCGACATGGCTGTTGCTACAGAGGTTTCCTATTCATAATTCTTTGTGCTTTTCAACACGTGTCTGCTTTAGCCTGCTTTCCAATTGGCTATCATTTTCTGAATAAATGATAAATGAGCTATTATATATTTGTAATTGTATTTATAGACTTGAAACTAGAGCCTGCATAGAGTCTTCTTTTACCACTCTTAGACCTCAGGGAGTACTTGGGTCCATGGATTAGTAGTTCTTAATAAACCTATCCAGAACATTAGAATTTAGGAAAAATCCTATAACGCTTTTATTTAAAGTTGCCTATTTTAATCTGAAAGCATAATCATAAAGGATGAAGCCTACCTATCAATAACAGTTTTGATTATCACATCTAATCCTAGATGTATTACTGGACTGTGGAAACAAACTTGGACTTTTTTAACCACAAGCATATTTCTTCTCTGAGATATATTTGTATGCTGAAGTTGGTTTCTATCAATTAGTTGAAGAATTATGGAGATTATTCCATTTCAGACAGAAAAATATTAAAATAGTTTAATCATAAATGAGTAAAAAACCAGCAGTTTGCAAAGTGTAAAATAACTTTTTAATCAGCAGAGGACTTGCTTCCTTTTGTACAGAGTGGAGAAAGAGAAAAAAAACACTCCGTTATTATGTACATGGATAACATCTCTAATTTTTTACAAATAAAGACAGCCTCCTGGCACCGTGTGTTTATTTACAAGAGAGTTCACCCATGTTCAATATTTTAATAACACTATATGCCCACTGTGGTTGAAAGTAAGATTAGCATCTACCTTTCTATTGATATTACTGTCAACATAGGTTATACTCCAAAGAGCTTTTTAAACTGAACTAGTATTGGTTTGTCTTTGTTTTAAACACATTAGTTATTACAAGTTTTTAACATAAAGAGTATGGTTTATTATTATTGTTAGATAAAAACAGTTTTGTCTTTTAATGGCTTAAGCTTTTATTTGTTTAGCTCTGCATTGTCTTGTACCTGGTACAATCCATAGGGTTTTGCGCAAGTCACTGGAGGGTATGGTCTTTTGTATCTAGTCATAATTTTCTGATTTCACTTTTTGGTTTACATTTTAAAAACTGAACGTCTGTGCAAAGTTTGATACTGAAGATCTATCCTTCTTATGACATAAATATTTCAGACATTGAATGAAATCAGAACTCACGTTGTTTTCATAGATAAGTCTTTACTGAAGGATGAGGATTACCTTTTGGTGCAGTAGGTTTGTATGGTTTAGGACAGGTGGATAGAGGTTAAATTCTGGTGCAGTTATGTTAGATTGCATTTCTACATTGTTTCATGTGTGCAGGCAATGTATGTTAAATTAGATGCTCATTCTGATGTCACAGCTTAGATTGAAGCGATCATGGAAAAAGGTAACCATAGGAAAATGAATATAGATAATACTTTTTATAAGCAAAATAATATTAGAATAGTATCTTCAAATAGTACGTGTTGAGAGCTGAGAGACTTTTTTCAATTATCAATTATTATAGCAATGATACAAAAAAATGCCTTCTACATTTGAAAAAATAAAAAAATATTAAAAGTTTAAAGGGAGATATGTTATGCAGCTTAAATCTAATTGATAAAAATCCTTTAATTGATTTACGTGGTAGTGAATTTGAAAATGGAATCATTTTTCATCTGTTCATGTCTCTGTGAAAAATTGACATTGTGTCCTCATAAAATTGGACAAATGAGTCATGTAATTTTCAGTTACATAATCAATAACTTAGACAAATTCTACTTCTTTGATGATTTATATGTCTGTTTGGTGGCCAGCTTAAAATGGACACAGGGTTTCAAATTTCAGTAACACTTCTGAAACCATAATAAATACATGAATTTTGCATTTGGCATTGTATAGAGACCAAAAAGAATCAATACACAGAATGTGTTCAAAACAAACAGGTCAAGAATATGAGCAGCAAACTACTTACTCTACACTGCAGACTAAAATCACCAAAAGACTTCACGTAATAAGTTTTGAAAACTTAGTTATTTTTTACTGCCCTATAGTTAGAATAGCATGAAAAATGTTCTTTCATTTGATGTTCCTAATGTACTAATATTTTAACATAGGTTTATGGACTAGATTTGTTTTAGATGTATAAATTTAATTTTTAAGTTGTCCTTTTTCTGCAAGTATTGCACAGTATTCTTTTGTCCTATTAGTTTTTATATGATTATTCCTATTATGGGATAGCTAAATTCCAAGATGTGCTGTCTTATTTTCTCTCTCTCTCTCTCTCTCTCTCTCTCTTTTTAAGTTCAATTCACTCAGTAGAGAGGGCAGGGAAGAAACATGACAGGAGACCACTTACTCATGGTACAGAATCTAGTAAGGAGGCAATTTTCTCTTTGGCCTATGGTGACCTTTTTTGACTATGTTCCTTACACCAGAGACAGTGTACTGAATGCCTCTATTTCACCCTGTTTAGCAGAGTGCAACAGTGTCCTTTAAGTTAGTTTTGGTGGGAGGAGAAGTTATAGCAGAAATTTGAGAAGGGCGTGAAAAGTTGTACAGGCACAAGGAAGAGGGGTAGGAACTTCCTTCAAATGTGATTTTAATAACTAGTCGAGTGTGTCCAACTGTAGAAAATCACCAAGTGACAATCTGTCTACCTGACAGTGATCACAATGCATTACAAGATTTTTGAATAGCTATACAGATTGGAATAAAGCAAGACCAAATAAAGTATCTTTTGTTGGTGTAGATTTGGTTTACTTTGGTCAGCTAGGTATGTAGACTTCTTTGATCTTTTCACTTGGTCGGAGTGAAAAAATTAGGGCTTAAATAAAAAAGGCTGAAATAATGATAGATAACTGATAGAGAATAACTTAAAAATATAATCTTTATTTCTAAAGTTTATTTTTTATAATGGACAGCTTGGGTTGAATTTGGAGCCTATAGAAACTTTATTTTTCTGTTAAATCTTTGTCTGCTTCGCAGTATTTCCCAGCATTTAAAATGCTCTTATTCTCAAATATACAAAATCGGTTGTTATTTTTAAATTATATGAAAACAAATAGATTCAGCATTTTATTTCTCTTAATATACATTCTTGTATCTTTCAACATTTTCATTTTGTGAACGACAAAAATCCAGCTTAACATGACCTGTTACAAGTACAGGTTTCCTCTGGGTTTCCAGATCACAGTATGTAACTTAATCCCAATGAAGTTTTAAAACAGTTTTAAAGTGGTACTTAAAAGCCATTTTACTCTAACAGAGTTGACTTGTAAGCAGTATCACTGAATCTGTGTTGATATTGATTCATTGTTACTACCGCTATCAGTTTATGCATTGTATGCTGGTGGTCAGCTATACAAAAGAGGGTTACTATTTTAAGCTGTGTTGAATAGTTTCCAGAGGATTTGTTTAAAAAAAAAATCTTTCTATTATAGAAGTTTTATTGGCTGGACATAAAGTTTTATGCTCAACATTTATGCAGTGTTCTTAACATCTTTTGTTTTTAGTTCCAGTACTTTCTGAAAAAAATCTCATGAGATAACATTTGATTGTAAATGTAAAGCTAATACCAACACATATTTAAAAGTATTTTGAATGTAAAACCAGTTCATACAAATAAAAACAGAGAAAGAGGCATGTACAAATGCCACCCATGGATAGTTATCCCTTTAATTACAAAAATGAAATACTCACAATGCTTCTTAAAATATTACCATTGAAACTGTGCTCTTGGTCTACTTTATAAATCACTTACATTCATTATATGAAGAATGGTAAAATAAATTGAAAGCAAATTCAAAGATTAAATCTTTCCTTTCATATTCTTCCTTTATTTCTTCTTTTCCAAAACAGGAAGGCTATGGAGTAATAGTACTGAATCCCAATGAGAACTATATTGAAGTAGAAAAGACAAAAGCCCAAGTACAGCAATCTTCTGATAGCTCAGATGAACCTGCAGAAAAGAGAGAAAGAAAAGATAAAATCCAAAAGGAAACAAAGAAGCGACGTGACTTCTACGAAAAGTATCGGAATCCGCAAAAAGAAAAAGAAACTGTGCAGTTGTATATCAGAGTAAGTTCATTTTAATGTAGCTTGCCCTTATTTGGTAAATTATGTTTTGGATTCAAAATTAATGGAGATATTTAGATTAATAAATGCTATGCTTTTCTTTTAAAAAGATAGAGAAACCTCAGTCACTTATACCACTTTCAAGAGTTTGTTCAAAGTGAGGGACTGTTCCTTCTATTGATATTTTTTGTCATTTATTGCATGTGAAGTTTTGAAAATGTTACAAAACGTTCCTTTCTAATTTCAAAATGGAACTTCAAATAACCCCCAGAGGAGCATACTGGATATCACCAGACAAACTCTAATTTAAAGAAGACTTTGTAAAAAGATTTTATGAGTCAGTGTGAACATAAGAAACACTCTCTAGTACAGCTTAGGAAAAATATAACTTCCCATGCATGCATTTGTAGCATTACATTATTCTATATATTTGTGAGGCAATAATTATGGCCTGATAATTTTTTTAACATATACCTACTGAATTAATAGTATATTGTGCAAATACTGGTGTTCATCTTGTATGGTAGCAGCTTTTTCTGGTAACGTATTTTTTTCATATGAGCAGCCATCCATTGTATTTCAGCTAAACTTCTGAAGGCAGATAAAGAGAGAGAGTTATTAATATCTTAATAAATATTTAAGCTAGAATAGTTCAAGAATGGTGTAATGAGGAAACTCTGTCCCTTGCTCTTTTCTTACTCAGTGAACCTTTGCACTTTGTAATGCTAGCAGCATGGGATCGTTATAACAGTGCTACCCAAAGATTTCTAATTCTGCAGGGGGCACAAACAATATTATTTGCACTTTGACACATTCTACTTCATATACATACTATGCATTATACATTCTAGACAGATTCATGCAGTTTTCAAAGCCCTTATTATGAAAGTTAGCATTTTTATTCAACAGTAAAACATGTCAGAAATGCCATGGTGTAGTTAAAATAGTAAAAACGTGTGTGTGAAATAAATAAAAGTCCAGCAAAATAGATGTCAAAATCATGTTAATTTTAATTTTGTGTTCCTTGTAATTATGGTTTAGTATAATAATAATTTATAGAAGAAAAAGCTCTACTGTCTAGTTAAAACTATCATACCTTGGCCATGAAAAGCGTTAGCAAGCAACATTATTGTACTTTGAGGAAATAAATTGTTAGTTGGAGGTGCAGAACAATGAGGACATGTTCACAGAAAGAAACCAAAAGGGCACTGCTTTTCTTCGCTGCTTCTTTTTTTGAGTCTGCCCATCAACCAATCCCAGCCTCTTTGAGAGACATTATTGTTCACCTGGAGAGTGTGCCCATGGGTTAATGGATGTTGTGATACTGTCCAGAGGCGGGTTTTTTCTTAAGACTTGTGCCAGCAATCTGGCATTGGCTGTTAGAATTTGCACTACTTCTAAAGGACACTTTCACCATTCTTTTTCATCTGTGATATCTTTATACATATGGCTGCTTTGCATGGCAGGGCATGAAATTTAACTTGGAGCAGCTTGGCCCAGAGCACATGTGAATTGCAAGATGCACTGTTCTCTTGGCCAATGAATACATATTTCAAAACTTTGTATTTGTAAAAACTTCCTTTTTAAAAAAAAATCTGGAAAAAGCAGAATAAGTCTAACTACATAGCATACATTGTGGGTCCATTCCTGTGTCTACTGAATTGATTTCAAGTAGGATAGGCTCTGATGCTGTTGACTCTGAAGTCTGGCAATTTGCTTCACATTTTGTTCAACACATCAGTGTAGAGACATTTGCTATTTACTCTATGGGATTATGAAAAAAGAAAACTACATTTCTTTGTCACTCTCCGAAAATACTATAGAATGACAGTTTACTTCGGTAGCATGTCATGCAAAGGCTTTTTTTGCAGACCCCGGTTGTGAGACAGGAATAAATTGTCATATCCATTTTTCCATTGGGTAGACTGATATGGAGGGAGGTATAAAGATGCCCCAAAATTAATGCAAAAATAAGGTTTTCTCATGTGGGCCATGGAAAATAAATGTATTGAAGTACAAATAGGTAATAAGAAAAGACATGAATTTCTAATGTTGAAGGAAAATTTGTGCCATGCGAATTGGAGCAACTGTTGAAGACTGTTAATTAGTGGGAATAGACAATTCCAGTTATACTCTCTAAGGGTCACTGAGACCTACAGTATTCTGATGAGTAAGTGCTGGCTGAACAAATTAAGCTGCCAGAGTGATGTTTTAACTTACATATCCAGTATTTTCAAGATTTAAAAAAATCTAACTTGATTATTTAAGCTAGTTTCCTTACCTACTTCCTTTTCAAATGTACATTTCTTTCAAGTATTTTTTTTTAATTTCTAACATATGCAAATAAGCAAAATACATAGGAGCAATGTAAGAGCAAAAAGACCCTAAGCTGATTGCAAAATGAAATATATTTTACCTACCAGATGCATATAAAAAGAAATGGCTAATTATCAAATTGTGTAGTGTATTAAGAGCAGAGCTTGAGAGATCAAAGTACTTATTGTTTCATGCTGCAAGTTTCTTTAACTACGAAATAATATACTTGCTGGCATACTTTAAAGCTTGTTAAAGGGATTGATTTGGTCTGGGCAATAAACATCATGTCAAACATTATGGCAGAAAAACCTGCTTAATATGTTTTGTAATAAGACAGAATTTTTTGTTCTTGAAAACATCTGCCAACTGAATTCAAGAGTGAAGACAGAAAATGTCATCAATTTAATAATAATCCTATAAATTTAGTTTCTTTTCAGCAACACAGACCAAGGCAAAAACTCCCTGGTATTCAGCATTTACTATAATTCTTTGTAAAATGATGAAACAAAAACATTTTACTTTTATATAATGTGTTAATTAATGCATAATGAATTTTAATATTCTCACTGATCAGATTTTAACAAGCATATTGCCAGCAGATCATTTTAAAAGCATCTGTTTTTTAATGTGTTGAATTGAGAATTGAGTCAAATAGCTAAATATGTATATACATGCTTTTAAAAAACATATTTCCACCCCTGCTTATAAATGCTACTTAATATCTTTTCTTAGACCACAAGAGGCTGCTGCTGTACACAGTAGCCAATGCTTCCCCCAGAAACTTAGTACCCCAACCAGTCTTCATTTATTGCTGAACTAAACTCTGAATATGTTAATCTCTAACCTTTGCCTATGGAAACGAATCATACGTGCTTAAATGTGACATGATTATTCTTTCCATCTCCCACTCCCTGCAGATTTCCACACTGAAAGTGCCTACTCTATGTTGAAAGACACTTAGAAATGTAAATCAGTATTCAGACCATTCTAAATACCATGCACCACTTAAGTACATACGCTGTCATGGATCATGAAATATTATTTTATGATGCACTGTGTACCTGTGTACTTTCCATAACAATGGTATAGTTTTTAATTGTTATATAGTAACAAACATCTTAGAAATGAAACATTGATATAGCCTTTCCTCACTAAATAAACGGTATCCTTTTCTATAAGAAATTGACCTAAAAAGAAATCATTGCATTATCTGGTAATCTAGGAAAAAAAAGAAAGAAAAATCTCTCCTTCTGAAATTTAAGGAATCTGAATGTTTTTAGCTATGGATATGGGTGAATGTGGATGTTTGATATTTAGGATGAAAGCAACAATAAGACAGCAACTTATTAATATAAATTAAATCTGTCAATAGCTGCAAATGAATTCAGCATTTGTATCCATGAATTCAGCATCCAACATGCTAGGCCATAGGAAACCTTTGCAAGGTACTTGGGAAGGGCATGCCATTTCTCCTCTGAGTTAAAGAATGGTATAAGGGGTGTTGGTTGTAGCCATGTTGGTCTAAGGTCATAGGCAGACAAGGTTCCTTGTTTAAATATAATATATTTTATTAGACCAACTTTTTTTTTGGATGACAAAAACAGTGTACTAGAATCATATTTCACATTGGACAGAGCTGAGACGGGATCAAGATGGGTTGTCAAGGGCACTGAGATTTCCAGGGTAACGGAAGATAGGGCATTCAGTAACTATGTGGTTTGCGGTCTGTGAGGGGGCGCCACATTCACAAGTGGCACTTGGTGTCAAGCCCATTTGATGCATGTTATGACATAAGTGGCCATAACCAGTTCAGAGTCTATTGAGGTGGACCCAGGAGAGTTTGTCTAAATCAAAGCTGGGAGGTCTTGCAGAGGGGTTTGGGATGAATGTTTTGAGTCTGCAGTTCTCAGAGGCCCATCGTTCTCCCCATAGTTGTGCAGCCCAGTTGTGTGGGGAAGAACCTTTGGAAATACAGTACAGGTGGTGCAGGTGGGCAATGAAGGGTTTCCTAGATTGGAGGTGCTGCCCTATTGGAGGGTCTGAGTAGATGTGCTGATGTAGGTAGTGATTATGGTCTAGTTCAGCATGGCAAAGGAGGCAGAGACATTGCTGATCAGGGTGAATGTCAGGGAGAGCAATACCGCTGACGAATGGGAGCTGTGATGTAGGGGTAGAGTAGATGGAGCCAGATATGAGTCACATGCTATTTTTGAGTGTGCTGTCGACTTTGTGAGTATGGGCACTTCTGCATCACACTGGAGCACATGATTCGGCTGTTGAGTATGCCAGTGCCAGGGTGGATGTCTGAAATACGGTGGGGTTAACTCACCATCTGAAGCCAGCTAGTCAATGGAGCAGGTTGTTGCAAGTTGTACTTTGGCTGCCAGTTGGGTAAGATGCATCTTGTAGGTTAGGGTATTGTCAAGGGTGACTCCAAGATACTTTGGGTGGCTTTTAAAAGGGATGGAGTTTGTTGCACCCTTGACATTCAGTGTTGTTTTGGTGAGTTCATTGGTGGGTTGGAAGGTGCTACTGACTGTCTTTGTGATGTTTAATTTGAGTCTCCAGCTCTGAAAGTAAGTGCTCAATGTAGTGAGGTCCTTTGTCAGACCTTGTTCCAGGTTCTTGAAGTTTTTTCCTGTGATCATTAGGGAGATGTCATCTGTTTACATGTATTTTTTGGTTACTGTGTGGGGCTACTCTGAGATGTAGATATTGAAGAGCAGGGGTGCTAGGATGGATCCCTGAGGTATACTGTTCTTCAGAGAGCTCCTGTTGGATATCTTTTCCAATATGAAGAGTGAAGTAACAGTTGAAGATGAATTTTTGCAGAAAATGGACCACATGTTTTTTGGGGATTTTGTGAAGCAGCTTCAGAGTGAGGCCTCATTGCCATACTGTGTCATAGGCTGCAGATAAGTCTACAAAGACTGCTCCTTGTTCCTCCCTTCTTCAAAAGCTGCCTTAATGTCTGCAGTGAGGCAGGAGACCTAGTCAGTAGTTGAGCTAGTCAGAAGCCAGCCTGTTCCTTTGGGAGCTGGGGATTGATGATGGGGTACAGGAGATTGTACAGAAGTCTTTCAATGAGTTTAGATCCCACTGATAGAAGACTGTAGAAGAAGTAGATGAAGAATTCTGGGTGGAGGTTGTCTGGGCCTGGGGACTTTCCAGCCTTGTGGGTGCTGATGGCCTCCATCAGCTCTTTGATTTCAAAGATGATGCAGAGATTTGAGTCTATTGAGAGAGAGTACCAAGCCTCTTTCAATTTTGCATTCACCATACAGGAAAAGTTTCTGTCTGGTTTTGAGAATTTTCCATTGTTAATAAAACATCTGGCAATGTCGCTGGCCTTTGCTAGAACTTTTGGGGATTGTCTGGAATTGCCAGTTAAGCTGTTGATAGTGGACCAGGCTTTCCTGCTCGAGTGGGTGAAGTTTATGTTTTGAGTGGTTTGGATCCAATTGTCTTGTTTCTATTTACTGAGGTGGTCAAGGAGTGCTGTGGCAGCATCATGGATTTCTTCAGGAGTGGTAGTGGATTGGCGTTGATTGGCTAATTTATCACATTTGTTGTCCTACCGAGGGATGTAGGATTTTCAAAACCCGTGAAGGATATTGTCTTTCTCAATCTGAATAATTACAGAACAGAATGTTTCATAGGTCTTATTAACATCAGAGTTGGTTGGTTCAGGTAGGGAGGTAATGAGTTTAGCAGAGTCTGTTTTGATTGTCCCATTTAGCTTTAGTGAAGTTCTCGCATGGGGTTGGTAAGCTTGATTTAATTAAAGATGGTTGGTGCTGTGAATGGGGGAAATTGCCAATCACCATTCTGATGGGAGGCGAAGTGGGGGTTGTTGCACTTGCAAAGGCCAGGTCAGGGCTGGTATTAGTTTTCCGCCTGGTTGAGTGGAAGGAGCTGTGTTGCTTGGAGTCATAGAGCAAGGTGAGTCCTGCCAAAGATGCCCAGTCTACCAGTGCTTTGCCATCTGGAGAGTCATGTTGATATCCCCACTCCAAGTGCTGACGATTGAAATCTACAGAGTAAATCATTGGGTGGGGTATATAGGGATGTTAGTGAAGGGAGTTTTAGGTGGTTTATTCACATTGACTGTGGTTACACCATAGATGAGCGCTGCGATCCAAGAGAGTTGATGGCTGCAGGGAGAAGTGGCTGTTAGTCTGGATGTGACATGGGTAGTGATCCATGGTAACGTCTCGGATGGCCAAGAGCTCCTGAATCAACAAAAACACCAAAGCACACAAAGATAAAGATATGGAAATCAATAAAATTCTCAATCACCAGACCTTCTTAGAGCCAGGAGGCCCTTGCCCTATCCAGTTTAACATTGAGGGCCTGACTTGAGCCAAGTGTGAAATAATCCAGCAACTGGTCCAACAGCACTCTGCCGTATGTTGCGTGCACAGAGCATACGGTGTGAAATGAAAACAAGCAAGAATCTTATCAGGGGATAAGGCACAATGCCACATTTATTGAAAACATAAGACAAAATAAAAGAAAGAATAATAAAAAGGTAGTGTTTCCTATCTCATACACTCTCACACACATCCCCACTTATTCACATGCATACAAAAGGAGACAGACAGACAGTCCTGCAAACATGAAGATATTACAAATCCTTAAGATGCTTGGGTTTGCTTGGTGGCCAGCCAAGTTAACCACGAGGATAAAGCCAGGTCTTGTCGGACGCATACTGATGCCACTGCTTCTTCTGTGCAGGACAGACCCAAAGCCTCTTTGTTTTTGTTCATCTTTATAGTGATTGTTCCCTATACAAGTATATGGGTCTTGCTGTGTCACGTGCTCTGGACAATGACATGATCCTTTTTTTGTTGCAATGTTATGATTGACAGACCCTTCTAGCTTTGTGGTCTGCAATTTCTCCATCAGTTGACAGCAACTCTTTGACCATTGGAACAAAACATGATTTTGTATGTTGTAATTCTTAACTGCTGATCTTGGACATTGTTGTAACCTTTGTCTGTTAAATCACAGAAGGCTATTTCCGTCCTTTTAGTCTGAGGTGCAAGACAGACCATCTCAACATATGCATTTCCACACATACTGTTTATTCTTTCATTACCTCTTTTCAAACATTCCAGACATACCACAGGGCTTACATACACACCACTTCTCTTCTACGATATTTAACCTACAAAATCACAAAACAAGATGGCTGTTATACGTATGCTAAGCAATATAAAAATCAAAATGGAATCTTAACTAAGGCTAAGTTACACAGTTATTTGGGCAAACTAAAATGGATATTGGTTACAAACTAATAATTGACAAAGCAATAAATGATATTATAAAGGTATATATCAAGAGTATATAAAGGCAAATTAACTTTAGCTCAGTACATAAGGGTCCTAATCCAGGAAACCCACTCAACTGATGATAAGAACTTCTATATCCTGGGTTTCACCTTGATTGCTGCACTTCACAACGCACACTATGGCATTGCTACGTTTGCCAAAACTTGTGACACATCCAGACTAATAGCCATTTCTTCTTGCAGCGATAAACTCTCTTACATTAGGCCAACTAAATTCTTGGAAAATTTGTTCTTTGCAAGCTTTTGGGTACAAACATTTGTATAAGACATTGTATAAAACATTTGATTCCCACAGTGGAAACCATAACAGTTACTAATATTTGCGTGCATATTGATTTTTAAGTGGTCTAGATCTTGTTTTGAGGATAGAGCCTTTTCACAGATAAACTCTCACCAGTGATCACTAGCTGGGCTTAATTCCTTCTCTGTGAAAGGAATTGAAGCATCAGTCTAGCAAAGCTTACCATGCTTGCCTTTAGGTTCATGAGCAGTCCATTAAAAATCAGTAACATATAATTCATATGAAACTGTGCATGTGTCTAAATATAAATGTGCTAAACTGTTTCCTGGGATTGGATCCGAATTCCTTTGTCCCAGTGTGTACCAAAGATGGAAAGCAAGAATCTTTGCTCCTTTGTTTAACCTAAAAGGCTATCTGTCGAAATGAGTAATCCAAGAAGTAGCTGTCTGTAAAAGATATAGGAAAAATGGATTAGTAAAATAATGAACAACAGTTGCAAAAGGAAAATGTCTAATCCTTTCTTTAGTGCAAAAAATACTACTTTTTCCTCCAAAAGAGACACTACAATATAGACAGACAACTCCTGTCTGAGAGAGAGACCAAGTGATGTGCCCAAGCTCACAAGCCATGTATGGTAGAGCTTTGAATCAGAACACAGCTCTCCTAAGTCCTACATGAGTGTCTCAGACACAAAACCATCCTTCCACTCTTTTAATTGCTTATTTTCAGAGTCAAGCCTTGTGTAAATATGGAATAATTTGAGTGATGTTAGGTTTTTTAAATTGTAAAACCTAAAGCTCTCTCTTCAACTTCAGATTTGGGTCAGGAAGGAAATTTTATCTTAGGTCACATTGGCAAGGACTATGTGGGAGTTGCTGCATCCTGTAGTATACAGAATGGTGCTCTTCTTTGAATCTTCTGTCCATGCCATTTATGTATTCATTCTCCTCTGCCATTTCTGTGGCAGGACACTAGCACTGGACTCTCCTGATGATTTTTTACCAGTAGCATGTTGTGGAGTATTTTTGGTGGTGTTTTCATAATGTGCTTTGTGACTAAGGTGTTCTTTTTTTCAGGACTCTTGGGATTGTCTACAAATGCAGTGGTTGCATAAAATGGCCTGAATGATGCCTTCCAGTCCTATAGTCATGTGTTCAGTGAACCCTCTATCCATTTTATGGGACAGGAAAAGCTGCCTCCATCAATAGATTTGTAGCAATTGAGTATAAAAGTCTATAAATTTCCAAGTTGTTTTCTCCCACAAAAAGGATCATTAGGCTTAAGAGGTTTTTTAAAAGTGTAGCTTATAGTATCATATAACTTCTAAACTCCTTCTGTATACCTGCAAATATTACCAGAACTCTATAATAGTTATATTAAATAATATTTTTTAAATTTAACAATATTAAATTATAATTATTTATAAATTATCTTTCTTGCAAATATGATAACTATTCAAATTATCCTTTTCTTAAATATTTGACATGGTAAGGGCACCTTCCTACAGCATGTTCTGCCTCTCTTTACCTAGAACAGATGCATTTGTTTTCTTTTGCTTGAGTAAGAGGCAGGTCAGAAAATCATATATTGACTAGAGGAAGATTTTTGCATTTCTGGATAAGTGATATTCGCTCTTTATTCTGCAGTGCTGTCTCTTTGTTCTGCATTTCACAAGTACAGTAAATCAAGATTAAGAACAAATCGGGGCCATCCACATTTCCTGCCTTTCAAACAGTTCATTACATAGGAAACCATGTATTGTTAGATCAGGCTCCTAAAATACAAAGCGTGCTATATGAGATCGCAAAGGAAAAATCAGCCTGCATCTCCTCCCATCATGAGTACTCCCATCAAGAGTTCTATAGTACTCCTATTGTTCTAAAACATATCCTCTATTACAGGTCATCTAAGTCAACCTTCCTTTCTCTCACGATTCAGGCTAAGTAAAATTGGACATCTGGTAAGGTAGTTGTAAAGAAAACTGGCTCAGCAGAAGGTGGACCTAATGGTTCAAGACAAGAGTGAATAAAATTATTCAGACTTCATGTACTCAAGTACTGCTGTTCTTTCATTACAGAACTAAAGATGTAAGAGGCTGAAAAAAGACCTGTAGAATTATCTTGTCCATCCCCCTGCCAGTGCAGTTTCACTATAGATATCCTTCCTCCATTTATCCACTCTTTAATATCAACAGAGTAATATGATTTCAATAGATATCTTAAGGATAACTTTTCAGTTTGTGTACACACTATCCCCACATGTCTTTATATTCCAGTTGTGGTCTTTGGAAATCTGGCCAGAAAGAGCATACCAGCAGGTCAAGCAGCAAAACCTACCCTTTCACCAACCTCAATGTTCTACTTACATCTCCTCAGCTGAGGTAACTCAGCCATAATAATTTAGAAATACTTAAAATTGCTTGCCCTAAGTGAAGTTAACGACATATTGGCCACTTTCAGTCATACGCTAACCAGAATTGACTGTCTTTGGTTTGGCCTAATGATACTCAGCACAGGATCTAAGAGGGACCTAAGATGGTCAGCTGTCACTTTTTTACAAAACCTAATCCTCAATTTTATGTCCTGTGGGTGCATCTAAACCAGACTCTAACTGTACAGTAGCCTAATAACACTGCACAGTAGCATGCCGGGCAAAACTCTTGCTAATACACTACTGCGCAGTAGTATTAGGCTACTGTGCAGTTAGTGTCTGTAAAAAGTTGTGCGTTGCTGCTCCTGCACAGGATTGCCAACTACTATGCGTTGATTTAGTATTTGGTTATCCAAGCACTAAGCTTAATGCACAGTAACTACGGTGCATTAATGAACATGTAGATATACCCTGTTTGGAGTAGATTTGAGATGTTTGTGATCTGGTTCTTTCTGTTTATGGTCCCAAAGGGCCTCCTGGCAATTGGAGACAACAGAAGCATAGAGCAGTCCAATATACTCATTCTGGGAGACCATAAATGAGGTATCATAATACCAGTTATACCATTTCTATATCACTTGTGCTTCTGAGATGCATAATTCTTATAAAATGAAGTTTACAATAAGATACACAGTAGCAGAAGCAGTTTAATTTTAATTTTAGTGTATCAAGCTAAATAACTCTAGGCAATACAGTATCTATGGATACTGAAAACCTCAGTTCTGTTCAATCTTCCATAAGTTTACAGCTGGTCATAGAGAGAGTCATAAGCAATTTAGAGTTCTGCTTTTATCTAGGTCACTGCCTGTTGCACTTCTAGCAAAGTGAGGCTGGCCCTGGTCATTACTGTCTAAAGAAATCATCTTTTCCTCTTTTTGTAACACATCAATTGTTTAATCTGGGTGAAATAAGACAGGAATGTGAACTATCAAGTGAGCAGGCTTCAGTTGTTTCTGGAAGCACTTAATGTGTATCACAAACAAGGCATAGCTCTCCTACTGTTCTTCTAAGGGCCTGGTCTGTTTGGAAGTGAGATGTTTAATTTGTGGTTATGAACCAGAAATAGTAAAGTTGAAAGCTTAAGGCACTGAGGCAGCTTGCTTAGAAATGGCTCTCTGGTTCAGCATTTCTTCTGGCTTTTTAGGCCTCCAGTTGTTAAATAAGAATTTTCAAGCATTTTTTGTCCTGAGTAGTTCTAAGATAAAAGATCTGCTAAGGCTCTTCCTGAACATCCCTCTTGGATGGTGGACTCTATATGGCAGGGTGGAGAATGTGCACGTTGTCCACAATGTGGCATAGAGTTGATAGATGCAAGAGAGGTCACCTGGAGACTGACATACTTTCAGTTACTTTTGTAACACCTGAGAAAGGAGGTTCTGAAAAAACAATGCTGATTAGCACTTCGAAAATACCTTTAAAGCACCAAACCCCTAGTGTGATTGCGTTTCTATCTCAGCAGCTGGGAGGATTTAGCCTGAGGAGTAGGTGCAACCTAGGTCTGCTGAATCATGTTCTGTTGCTAGAAAATTCTTTTCAGCCATTCAGTTGGTGGGTTGTTGAATTCTAGGGTTATTTACATTTACTGGCCAAAAATATTGCCCTTTAATGTTTCTTATTCTTACAGACCTGATGGACTAGTGGCCTGGCCATCCACATTAAAAGTTAGTCTTAAGGAGAGATTTTTAAAACTATTTAGGTAATTTTTGGTTATTTCAATGTGAGGTGGGTGGCAAAGTACCTTTAAAAATATGGGCCTCTTTCTTCTTGTTGTCCACTTGGTAGACAACCCCAGTGGAGGTTCCAGTCATTTACTTAACAAGGGTGGAACAGCAAAAAGATCTGGTGTGCACTGCCCAGGAGCACCCTAAAGGAGTACCAAACTGCTAGAATCTCTCCCTGAGGCTCCTGTTGTTGTGTGATCCCTTGCTCTCCCTTCTTACATACTTCTTATACCTATGGCAAAATCTAGACCCTAGTAAGTTCAAATATCAATTGATCTAAGGAAGAAATAGGTTGTCTTGTGACCAAATTTTTAAAAAACTGACACCAGTAATTCTCTTCGTATTTTCACCAAGTCCTGCTGATTGACCTAGACAGTAATCATCATTACAGAAAATTGCTTTTGGCTTTGTGGTGCCATGTGTTGTAAACGTCTAATATTTGGGGATTCCCACTTAAAAAAGCAGTTCTGGATCATAGCAAATAGTTTAATGATAGGGAAAACAATATTAGTCTGAATTTACTCTGTTGTTTGAAAAGCTTTCATTTGGGGCTGCAATCTACTAGTGTCAGTCTCTAGAGGCACATAATATTCATCTGGCATACTAGAGCAGGCCACATATCCTACTGTTTTAAATTAGCCAACAAGATATAGAAATGACTTTCTGGGAAATAAATATACCAATATTTTATAGAGTTACAACCTGTAAAATGGTACCGTCAAAAAAATATACTTTCTAATAAAAGCCCACTACTTTAAAAAAAATGTTTATATGGGCTGGATAATAGGGATAAGCATTGTACTTTGGTGTTTGAAGGTTAGATGACATTTTTGGGGTGTTAAGAAAGAGTGCATATCAACTTCCTAATAACTGTTGCTCATATTATGAGCCTTCCCATTTTCATAAAATTTACCACAAAGTAGAACACTGAGAGCTGTAATTAATCTGATGACAAATTTAAAATTTTTGAGTATCTAAACCGTAAGAAATCAGGTCAGATCAATTCATAGATGTTAGGGTCGGAAGGGACCTCAATAGATCATCGAGTCCGACCCCCT
>NW_005841936.1:3657492-3657759 GCF_000455745.1 Alligator sinensis
TGGGCGCAGTCTGGGTGGAGGCCTCAGACCAGCCCCAGTTAGCCTTGTCCCCCTGGGCAGAGGCCCTAGCAGCACTCCTCGTAGACACTATTCTAAGCTGCTGTTTGTAGACCTGTGTGGTGTCTACTCCCTACCCGTACAGGAATCTCACTCCTGGCCCTCCTGGCCCGCCCGCCGGCGTGAACGCCTGCGCAAACGCCGACGCGCTCTCACAGAGCGCGCCTGTTTGCGCGCTCTGTTCACACTGCGTGGCTCGGGGGCGTGGCT
>NW_005841936.1:3657906-3668779 GCF_000455745.1 Alligator sinensis
CTCCAGATCCGGCTCAGCGGCGCCGGGTCCCTCCGCCCCACTTCCCTTCGGGGGATCAGCTGTTGCTGCCCCCGCTGCCGATTCCTCTGCCTCTGCTGCTGCCGCCGCCTCCTCCGGTCAGTCAGTTTGGTTAAGGGGACACACGTGCGTGTGGGACACACGTGTGCCTGACTCCTCTCCTTCCTGCTGCTGGTTCCCGAGTGGTCCACATCGTCTGGCTAGCTGTCAGTAAGGCTAGGGACAGACATTCAAAAAGCCGGAGTGTGAATCAATTTCAAAAAGCCGGAGTGTGAATCGATTCAATCTTTGCAGGTTAGTCTAACCTGCCTAGCTTAAACCAATTTGGAAGTGAACCTATATTCATGAAATGCAGGTACATGCCTGCAGAGGCTCAGGCCAGAAACTGGGGGGCACCAGAGCGGGCCCTCGGCTGCAGGGAAGCTGAGGGGTGGGGGGACTGTGGCCAGATCCCAGCAGTAGCCTGGTGTGAACTGGTCAGAGGAGGATTACTCCTTCCCTGTCCCACTGGCATGGACCCGAGCTGGGGTCTGCCTGGCACTCCCCTTCGCTGCTGCAGTGGTGAGGCATGGCTGGTACAGCAGTGAGGGAGGAAGCAGAGCGGGCAGGGATGGGAGTTATTCCCCTCTCTGCCCCTGGGGGACTGCAGTGGGGTCTGCCAACCATGACTGCCACTGCTGATTGCTGTGTGCATGGGGCAAGCAGCGGGATAAGCCCCCTTCTGTCCCCTCCACCAGACGCCAGAGGGAGGGGGAATAACCTGCTGCTGGGTGAGGGTATGGCTGGAGGCCAGCAGGCAGGGCTCCTTAGGCAAGAAGACAGGAAAGGGGGTTATTTCCCCCTCTGCTTCTGGGGAACTCTGGGGTTTGGCCACAGTCAGGCAGGGAGGAAGTTAATTCCTTCCTCTGCCTCCTCTTCCCCTCCCCCCACTCTGGGACCAGGACCACTGCAGAATTAACCCCCTCCCTGCCTGCAAGCAAGCCTCAGAGGCAGTGGCCAAACCCCAGTGGTCCCTAGTGGGAGAGAGGGAGGAATTAACTCCCTTCCTGCCTGGCTGTGGGCAAGTCATGGAGGTGCAGCCAGGCCTGGCAAATCCCAGCTTTGATCAATGGTGGGAGAGGGAATAGAGGGAGGAATTAACCCTCTCTCTGATCCCTTAGCCTTAACGGGGCTGGGATGGCATCTGGCCATGTTTGCAGCAAGTCGGGGTGAAGGCAGAGGTGTAGCACAGTCCCATGTACCAGGCATGGGTGCTAACCCTACTGCTTTGCTGCCACCACTGTCCACCTGCCCAGCCCCTGTGGCTTCTACATGTAAGAACAGGGCAGGCTTTCCCTGATGGCAGGGTGACAGCGCCAGCAGCAGGGACGCTGCAGGGGTAGCGCCTGGCACCTGGTACATGGAGTTGTGCTTCAACCCCGCCACCAGGTAAGGGAACTGTGAGGAGGGCACACCCTGCTCAGTGCCCAGCAACTGCAGGTATAGGGCTCAGGTCTGAGGGGGTGAGCCCATTCTGTGCATGACTGTGGGGGCCAGGGCCTGCACAAGCCCTGCTGTCCAACAGGTAGAAGGGGCCAATGGGCAGAAGCTGCTCTCCCATCTGTATGCTCAGCTGGCTCTGTGCCTGGCTAGTGTGGTGTGGGTGGAACAAGTTGGGGAGAAATAAACCCCCCTCTGTCCCTGTTTGCTGGAGCAGCTGGTCACTCCCCCCCACCCCCTGCCACTGCGCCAGGTGAGGGGAGGGAAGGAAATGCCTGACGGGCTGCTACACCCCTGGCCAGGCAGACACCAGCTGAGGTCTCCTGTGAGAAGAGAGGGGAATAACACCCCTCCCTGCCCCCTTCACCTGAGGGCCATGGCAGGCCAGTGTCTGGTCATGCCCCACCCCTGCTTGGGCTACAGAGCAGAGGGGTGGGGCCGTCCTTGCTCTGGAGCAGAAAGTACAGCCCTGCCCAGGGCTGCAAAGCATCTGAGATGCTGGAGGACTCTGGCTTAAGTTAAACCAGGAAGGGGTTTGACTCTGCTCAGTTAAGCCTGCTATTACATTCAACCAGGTTTATCTTAAACCAGTTTTGGCCATTTTGAAACTGATTTATGTGCACTGAATTTATGTTCTGTTACAGGTTTAAACCAGTTTCTGATCGTTTAAACCAGGCTTGTCCAACATACGGCCTGCGGGCTGCCATGCGGCCCACCAAGCCATTTTCTGTGGCCCACAGTGCTGTGACAGGAAATGAAGATAAACACTGTTTACTTTCATTCCCACCCCTTGTCCCTCCCCCAGCCCCTCAGCAGCTTCCTAATGGCTGCTGAAGGGCTGGGGAAGGGACAAGGTTCCCACACGCACTGTGTCAGCTTCACGTTGCTGATGCAGTGCGTGTGGGAAGAGGAGTAGCCATGTGCCGCTCAGGACAGGATGAACCCAGCTGGAGCAGCAGGGGCTCAGCTGCACTTTCCCCCTACCTGCACCTGTCAGTCCTGAGCAGCACACGGCTCCACCGCCACTTCTGCTGGCTGGGGGCAACCCCCGCGGGGGTGGGCCCCCCCCACGTGCTGCTGGGGATGGGAGGAGCCCGGCCGGGTCAGCACTGGACAGCAGAAGCCGGTGTTCAAAATGTTTTTAACCTACTAAAATATGCTATACTTTCTGAGAGTCATTGCCTCTATATGAGAAAGCAGAATCATAGCCAGTGAACTAAATTCATGCCCCGTGGGAATAATCACAATTCAGCAAAATGGGCGGGAAGGAAAAACCAGAGTTCTAAGTATGCACCCTAAAAGAGGCCATGAAAGAGTCAGAAGAACAACCTTAGAACAAGGAGAGCTATCCGGTGACGGCAGTCCAGGAGGCATGATGGGAATCCTCTACTCTCATGAGATTTAGGAAAGCAAGAGGACATGAGAACAACATGTAGGTAGAGACAGTGCAGGGCCTTGGAGCCATGTTAATAAATGTGGACAACTGTGTTCCCACTCTGGTCAGTGACTAATTGTGGTACATCTTCACTAGCTTCAAGCCACTCAAACCTGCTGCCAAAAAATAAGCCCTTGCTACCCACTTACACTTTACCTGCTCTGAACTGGAAATGAGGCAGTAAGGGCCTTTCTAGGGTGGTCCAAGGACAGTAGAAGCAGATCACACACAGAGTGTGAGAGATGTTCCCAGAATGTCCTCACCACCACATTTCTTCTGAAAAGCAGGGATGTCCTGAGGTTCATTTACTGTTGGTAAAATGCTTGGAGAGCCCCACATAGATGCACTGCATAGAAATGCAAAATATATTTTTACTTATTTGGTTGGCAACTTGGGCTGAGATTTTCAAAGCTGAGTCAAAAGACCAACTTCCATCAAAATGAATGGGATTTAGAGGGCTCTAAATCTTTTATGACAACTTTGTAACATGCCTATCTACCCCTTTTTGCAAATCTCAGCCATAGTTTGGAAGCTCAGCCAAAGAACACAAGAGCATAAAAAGTGCCATGCTTGGTCAGCCCAATGGTCCATCTAGCTCAGTATCCTGTCCTGAACAGTGGCAGAGGTGGATGCTATAGAGGGAGAATTTTGAACTGGTTAGACCCATTTCATTGTCACTTCCTGCAACTTCATTGGTGTCAAAGGTCACATGACATCACTTCCTGATGTGATACCACTTCCTGTGAGGTCTTTGAATGTAGCTGGCCGGCCCACTGGGTGATAAAAAGTTCATGATCCGGCCCCACATTCAAAAAGCTTGGACACACCTGATTTAAACTGTAATGGCTGTCCCTAGCCTGTGAGTGGCTACTACCAAATGCATCAGAGGGAGGAGTAAAGGAAACCTTGGATTGGATGACTCTGAAATAACTTACCAAAAGGGAGAGCTGCTTCTTAATTTTGCAGTTACAGTTTGACTTCTAAATTGAAGCATAAGAGTTTGCATCCCTTCAATTTTTCTTTATTGTATACTCCCTAGTAATTATGCTCTTATTATTCAATCTTATTTTGAATTGTTTGTCTACTTCAAAAGGCGATTTGACTTTTTTGGCAGTTTATTGCTGCCTCTGTTGAGGGAGAATGCTTCTGCGAAAAAAACCTGTGCTCTAATGGAAAACTGATATGAACTCAGTTCTGGCCCCCTGTTAGTAAATTCTGTGGTTGGTCACCATTCTCAGAATATAACTTGTATGAAGCCACAGCATTTTGGCCTGGGTTCTATCATCTTCATTTTCATACAAATCTTAGTATTCTTGGTGTTGTGTGCAGAGAGAACAAGCCCTAAACATAGTGAAATAGCACTTGACACTTACAAAATGAAATAAAGATGTAGTTAATCTAAGCTCTGAAGAAATCATCCATTCTCTCACCTGCCATGTCCTCTTCACGGGAGGCTCCTAAGTCTCTGTTATTCTACAAGAAGCATGGATTTTTGGGGTGATATCTTTTATTGAATCAACTGCATGGTTATGATAAAGTTAGACAAGCTTTTGATTGCAAGACATTCTTCATCAGGTCTGAGGCCAGAAGCAGACACAGCAATTATTAAAAACATGGGTTGGGCTGTGAAATTGGAGAGGGGAGAAATTCCCAGGAGGAACAGACAAACAATTAGCAGAAGAAAAGAAGTTTGATTAATGGACAATCAAGACCTATCAAAAGGGAGGGGGGGTCATTATCACCTCCAGTGTTAAGAAAGAATTTCAGGAATCAGGTAGGTTATATTATGCCATAAAGTCAATATCAGTGTTCATTCTTTTCGTTCTTAGTGTCCAGCCAGCATATGAATTTTTGTTCAACTCCATTTTTCTACCTTTATTCTAACAAAGTGAATTGATTCAAAATTGGAGATGTCAAATTGTTTTAGCCTTTCAATTTTAACAATTAACACACTTTTCTCTCTCT
The DNA here is from genome assembly GCF_000455745.1 of Alligator sinensis. Lineage (NCBI taxonomy): Eukaryota > Metazoa > Chordata > Crocodylia > Alligatoridae > Alligator > Alligator sinensis. Next base: position 3,662,804 of record NW_005841936.1, read on the forward strand.
GTACACTTTGATCACCCCTTGGAACGATTGTATTTTCCTCAATCCAAATTGAAATATATATTAGTAATCAAACAGTGTTCAAATTATTTTAATGCATTTCCCAATAGATGGCACTGCTGGGAATGAAACTACTGAATCAACAGATTTAGTTCGACATTGAGTTGCTGGCATATATTTTATTATATGCCAGCAACTCATTTAGAATATATTTGTCTTTATTTTATTTTATATTTTACAGGAAAAGGGCATCACAACGCAAGTTGTGGATTGTTTGGGAACTTCTAGGTTGTTTGGGAAAAGTACAGGGCAAACAAAGAGACGAGAAAAGAGAGAGAGAAAAAATAAACCACTGAAATTACTACAGGAGGATGGAAAAACCCATCTATTAAAGATAAAACATTGATACTGCTATAACTAATTATGTGTCTGAACAATTACAGTTTAGACATGGGGATTATGCATCAAAAGAGGAAAAAGTCCAGTTGCTGTTCTAGTTGAGATGTATAGCAGCAATGATTCTCAGTTTGGTATCAGAACATATTGCACTAATTTGCAATGTACTCAGACCCTGGGTCATTTTTCTTATAGTGATTTAATTGATTAAGAAGAACCTTGCTCTAAATTATTAGATTGCTACTCTTAAAAAAGCAGAAAATAATATCAAGGTTAATAACTTATCTTTAAAAGCATTTCTGGTTCAGAGCCCAACCCAATTGGGTAATGTCTGGTCTTAAAATATATATTTTGAAATGTCTGCTTGAGTGCAGTCTCAAATGATATCAGCTGTTGCACTGAAGTATTTGAATCTCTTTTACATTTTGGTCAGTCATTGGTGTAATATGAGGACAAATGCAAAATGGTTGCTATATATTATTTATTGAACACTAGTCTTCTGGTACCAGGAAGAAGCACCAGGAGAAATCCAGCATATGAAAGGAGGCTGGTTGGATCTGAACCCAAAGAGTAATGGTACAAGGTAACTTGCAAACCGGACTTTAGAAATCTGTGGATTTCAATGGGATTCTCAATGTAAATCTGTGGATTTACCAGGGATTCTCAATGTGGGGTACGCGAGAAGGCCCTATGGGGTACATGGTTGGGTGGGTGGGCAAGCGGGGATGGAGTGCTGCCACACACGATCCCATGCTGCTGCGCAGGCACTGCCCACCTGGCTGGATGCAGGGGGTGGGGGAAGCTTGCACGCGGCAGCAGCCACCACTCCACATCCTGCCATGTGCCACCATCTCCCCATTCAGCGGCCAAGGGTATGCTGCTCCACAGCTGGCTGCAGTGGGGTACAATGATTCAAAAAGGTATACCTGGGTATACCCTGGTATACACAAATGGTCCCCTACCCTTTGCCAACCAAACCAGAGTCCCCTGTCCTGCAGATTCTGGATCTTTTTCAACCTCCGCTAACAAAAGACTTTAGTCTCAGGGTGTTAAGTCATGTCCTAGAGCTAAATCAGGAAAATGGTCAGAAGCTATTCAGAAGATATGCAACATAGCTACAAGTATTGAAAGGCAACTGCTTCACCAGTGTGTCTCAACACATTTGAAGCCCAAGGTAACTGTAAGACAAACAGGTCACCATGAGAAGCAGTGGTTTCAGCACACTAACTTGGTAGCCATTGTAAAGTTTTTGTAGACATCACACAGGAAAATGTTAAGGAGAGATTTGAAGAAGGGCAATAAGCAGGGTTAGTAGATGTTTTTAAGAAATTTCTTGTATTTAGAAGACTGTGATAGGGGAGAGAAAACATGAAGGTACTTATTTGAAAACTAAATGGATGATGGTAGTATTCTTGGTGTACTGGAAGTGGAGAGTTTAACATCTTAATAGCATATAGGAGTTGGAATAATAGGGGAAAAGGGCCTTTAAAGCAAAGGTGAGTAGTAAAGTGGAAATGGTGGAGGGATGTAAAGTGAATGGTGATTAACGAGAGGGGAGGGAAGTAACCTGTTTTCGTACTATACACCTTCTTCTTTGGGTAGAAATCAATTATCTCCACGACTACTTGCCCGTAGCGTCTCTTCATCTTTTTTAGCTGTCTTTGTCCATATTTGAAAGTGTGTAGTCCATGTGGCCAGGGTTATACAAGTTCAATCTCTACTCTAGAAACAATAATACTGCTTGAATGTGTCATGGCAACCTTGTCATCATCCTTAGAAAAATAGAAGCCTTAATGGTATACATAGACCATAATGATAAAAATGTTTTCTTTCTCTTTGCTGATTTATTGTGGGCACTTTTCTGAAGTTAGTGAATCATGTAAATAAAGAAATTTGGCATCATTTTTAACAACACCGTTACCACTGAAAGCTGTTTCTCAGATTCTGCAATTAACTCTGTCTGCAGCCTTATGTATCCCTTTTAAAAACCTGTGCCCTTATTTATTCCCATCTACTGGCATGTCCCTGTGATGCTTAATTGCTGTAATGTCGTCTTAAAAAGACTTTCTGGTACTTGCAAAAGGAAGCAGCACACTGGGTGATAGGAGGTACCATGATCACATTGTTCATTATATGTGTTCTTTATAACAGCTGCTTAGAAATTGGTAGATTGATTACATATGGGTATGATTTGTTTGTTAAAGCCCCTAATGGTGTGGACCTTTCCTGTTTTTAAGATTTTCTCCTTGAATCTTGTTTTGTCCTTAGCCATGCAATGTTTAGAGATCCTGTTACAATGTCCTAAGTGGGCAATTAAGTTTTTGTTATTATGCATCTCAGAGAATGAGATCAGTCCTGTCCATTTGAGATGACTTTTAGAAACGTATCTTAACCTTTAAAGGTTGACTACTGTTGACCTTATATTCATTACCTTCTTTTACCCTTTCCTATTCTTTTTTTTTAACTGCCTCTATGACTGGTGATGTTTGTTAAGCAGCGAGAAGATGGTTTTCAATATTTCTGAATTGCTTTTATTTTGCTGAATGTTAGTATGTTGCTTCAGCACTGAAGTAGGTCATTTTATAAAGTAGGATTATTTATTTTACTACTGTTTTATTATGTAGACAGTGGCAGCCATGCCAAGGAACTAAACTGGTATAGGCATCAATTGCTTCTGTGGGTGTATGATTTAGCAAAGAGTACAGCACCTTACAAAAGAAACTAGCATAACTTTCAGCAAACTTTGTCTCAATACAAGAGAGAGGTAGTTAGCTGTGTTAGTCTGAAGTCATTTGGAAGGAAGGGTAGATATGCACTTTCATAGACTAAGTAATATTTACATAGAGAGAGAGAGAGAGAGGAAGCAAAAGCTTTCATGAGTCCAAGTTCACTTCATCAGATGCTGTGAATAGAGTAAATGAGCTGAAGTTAGGTTTGCTAAGCTAGGTATGGAAATTACACATAAACTGGTTTAAGCCATCGGAAACCAGTTCAGATCTGTAACACTACAGAATTTCAGTGCACGAAAACTGTTTTCAAAATGACCGAAACCAATTTAAGATGAATCTGGATGGATGCAGTATCAGACTTAACTGGTTTAGGTTAAATCATTTTATAGAACTTCTGTCCTAGATCCCCTCCAGGTTCAAGTTAATTCACAGCCCCCAGCATCCCAGGAGCTTTGTATCTTCCCCACAAACCTCCCCATCCCCCCCACCCCCGCCTTACAGGTTGGGCAGGCTAGCCTTGGCCCAAACTGTCTGCTCTAGCCCAGCATGTACACATGCAATAGTGTCCCCCAGCTTCTGGCCTGGACCACTGCAGACATGTGGCTATATTTCCAGAATCAAACGTGAATGTCTGTTCACTCATTTATCAGTTCAGTCTACACATCTTAGACTATTCAGCAAAGATTAAATCAGTTCAGCCTTGGGCTTTTTAACTGTACTTAGCTTTAGAGCCCAAGGTAGACTGATTTAGCAAAAAGTGTCTGCCAGTACCCTTTGGTGAAGTGTGTCCAGAGACATGTATTTCAGCAGGTGGTCAGGGACATCTCTCATGGAGTTGCTCTGATGGAGTGTATTTAACAATAACTATCACCAGAGTTTTTGTGGAGCTTTCATAATATTTTAAAATAGCTCTTCCCTCAGAAGCAATACTTCTACTATCCCCTGATCAGGTCTCAGGGAAATTTTGTAATATTATGTCTTAATGATTTTTTAATGCTGTTTGGTGGCACTGTGCTTACAAAGTTTGACCAAAATTACATTCTCTGTGGATGGAATTACACCCATTCAGAGGTCTACCACAAGGTCCATGCACCATTAAGACCTATTTAGCTCTTCAGAGTATTCAGTGTATATGTGCCCTATATGGGCTCTCTGCAGAACCCATATGAGACTTACTCTCTTGGGTCTTGGTAGTACCATGGCTAGCCTTCCCCTTTATAAAGGATTCATAAGGCCAGTGAAATGACTGACAATAAGCTCACAGTAAATAAATAAATTCATAATAAATGAAAAATAAATAACCCTTTATTAATTTAGAGGTAAGTCCCTCTAAAATAGGGTAATCTCTTACCTTTGAGCTGTTTGCCATTTTTAACATGCACATACACGCGCACGCACACACGCACACACACGCACACCCCTTTAGGCTCTACTGAATCCAGTTGGCCCTTTTCAAGGTTTCTTTTAAAGATCCAGAGGTTCCACATGTACAATAAATTGTTTAAGTACTCAGTGTCTTTAGAACAAACAGTACAGTGCATTTGTCATTTTTGTCATAGCTGATTTTCAGACCTTATTAACTTTCTTATTTTTAAAGTACAAAGGGAAAAGGTATGAGTAGTGTCCATGTCTCCCTTCCTTCCTCAATCCCGTTACTTCTCCAGCAAAAGGATTTAGTCCACATCATTAATTTAAGTCTCCCAACTTTCATTTTAAACTTCAAAGCAGTTTTTGAGTTCAAGGAACACAAAAAAGCACCCTGTGACAGTCAGATTGATTATTTGCCAAGTGCATGCTTGGATGAGGATAGACATGTTAGAATTAAAAAGGCTTCAACTTTATTAAAACATTAGTGAACAGCAGTTTAACTAAGCCCATGCACAGGCAGTCCTTGGAGTCCAGATGTTATCCAGTCCCCTACCGACTGCTTCAAACATCTTAATGCATCATCTAGGTGCATATATTGGCCCATCACTGTAATCTTTGAGTTTACTTTACAACATCCCTAAGAGGCAGAAAAGTATTCTTCTATTGTATATATTGGTACTTTTGGCACATAGACATTAGGCTAGATGGTGATCCCCCCTTGCTTATGCAGGATATTCAGTATTAGTGCTAGAATAGTACACTGAAAAAATATACCCATATCTCAACAGTATATCATATCATTAACGTACATATCAGTGCTGTATCCACATGTTCATTTTAGTCCTTGGTCAGGTCTTCAAAATCTAGACAATATTACATGACTGTAGATGCTAAACCACTGCTTTGACATAAATGTGTCCAAATTTTTCAGTGCTCTTTATGTAGTAATACTGCCTTCTTGTGGATAAGTCTTCACTAAGTCTTCACCTCACTTTAACTAACGACATTTTCCTTTAGTTTGGATTTGCTTTCAGCCTTCAGAAATTAAGTATATTCTCATTTCCTAGCCCTGTAATCATATTTAGGAGGTCTTAAACCAGGGATGAGTAACCTACAATCTACATGCCACAACTGGCACAGGCATTTACTGTGTTTGGCATGTGGCAGATGAGGGAGGGAGTAGAATGGCAGATTGGCCAGAGAGCAGAATGGGAGATTGGAGATGGGGTGTGGATCAAAGCTTCACTTGGTAAGGAGGCAGGGCTTAACTGGTGGCACACCTACCGAAAAGTTCGGCCACCATTGCCTTAAACCATCATCCTGTTCCTGTTGTTCCAGCAGACTCCTTTGACCATTCCTTTTGGAAAGGCTACTCACTTTGAGTACTATTTAAATGCTCGGTAAATGAAAGGGGAAAGATTTGAGGTATTTTAGCTTTCCCTTTCACATTACTAAACTGTAATGAAGATAGTACTATTGTGTGTAG
>NW_005841936.1:3668810-3672817 GCF_000455745.1 Alligator sinensis
AGGAAGAAGCTTTTCCTTTAACCATATCTCCTTTAAGGTTCTACATCAAGTTTCACACCATCACTGATTGGCCGAAGTCTGCTGGCTATATTTCAAGAGGCCCTAGTAAGGTGCTAGAATGGTAAAGCCCCAGCAGAGGGCTGGATTTTACTTTAATATTTATTAAACAAATATGTTCCTTGGTTTTTGTTTTGTCTATCAAATTTCAGCCTGATCCAGAGTATTATAGCCAAGTTATATAAATGTTGGAAAAGAGGTTTTTATAATAAATATATTGGCAGCAATGAAGATTTGTACCTATTGTAATACAGATAAGTTCAACAACATGGACTTAGAATAATTTCTTGTTAGAGTAGAATAAAATCTAAACCTCATAGAATAAATGAGATTATTTTGATTGCATGCAGTTTGCAGGTATGAAATCTGTTTAAAGTTTTGTGTTAACGGCCATATCGGATATCTGGCACTGATTACTGAAACCTTTGTTGTCTATTATTTTAGCTGTGTCTTTGTGAGGTTTTGAGTGTTTTTGTGGAGTTTTTGGTGGGGTGGGGGGTATTTTTGTTTTTCTTTATTATCCACATGCCTGGATTATATGTATATTTTACAAAGATGTATTATATGCAAGCTCTCTAGGTATCTGTGGAATTTCTTCTCAATTATTCTTCAGAATGTAAGCCCAGCAAGACCCCCAAGGTTTGGCTTATGCTGCTTGAGCTAGAAGATGTGCTCCCAATCTTCCAGTTAGGTCAACCAAAAAAATTAAGATATGATAAAGGGTCACTGGAAGAAATTCATATCAAAACAACTACTCACCATGTCATTATGACAGCCTGCTGTAACAAATGTGTTTCTGTTTTAACTTATGACAATTAATTGCTAAAAGTAATTTAATCTGACAGTGGCAAGATGTTGAAAGACTTGTGAAGATGTCATAAAAGTGACCTTTCTGCCCATGTGCAACCAAAAGCCATTTTTAACAAGGAGACTCAAAAAACAGTGCAACTTCTTTTGTACTTTGTTAATTAGTTATTGATTTGAAACAATGCACTACCAAATATTGTCAGATTAGCTAGACGCCAGCAAGGTCAGAGTGTGACAGTCTAGTCCTGATAATCTTATAGGATGTAAGAATTCTTTTTCTCTAGAATTCTCTTTTTGTCTTTTTTCCGATTATCCTGCAAATTAAATTCCCTGTCTTTAAAATGTATACATTTGTGCTCACTTAATATACAACCAAGCTACAGGTCTATTATGTGGTTGGATGATTTGACTTTTTAAAAGTCACATTACAGTAGAAGAAACATTGAAGTATCTAATGATCTCTATCCTCATTTGTGTTCTTAGTCCTCAGCAGTATGCCTTGGCTGTAATACACTTCCTGACTAATCTCAGCAAAAAAACAATGAATCCTAACAAATCAGTGCTTTAAAGTTGTTTTGCTGTTGCTTAAGATTAAAGACCATTTCATATCATTTGTGACCCAGATCTATTGTTTGGTATAAAAAACGAACAGATGTTAGAGATGGGCCTCAACAACAAAATTCTAAAATACATTAGAAACAGAAAACTAAACCTAAACTAACCCAAAATTAAAGGCTTCTAGATTTAGACTTCTGGGTTAGTCCATTATTTACCCAGAATCCAGCTGCAACGTGAATTAGAGGAGGGGCTAGTTTGTGTTTCTTGTTAATTTGGATAATTATTTTAGAAGTTGGTGACAGTTTCCTAAAACACCTCTAATTCTAATAAGCCAGTACCTCATAATAAAGCATTTCTGAAAGCATTTATAATAACAAATTAAATAAGTAGAATACTAATTTACTGAAACACACATACTGAGCACTACCTGTTTTTTATTATAAGAAACCAAATAGCCTTGAGCATCTTAAAACTTTCTCTTATTTAAATAACCTGCTTTAGGCTATATGTAATAAATAGACAAAAATGTCAGAAAAATACAGAGTGAAACCATTTTGTTTAAGTTTAATTTATGAAACAGATATACACTGTGTAACAGACTTCACAGTCTAGCTTTGTTCTGAAACCAAAACTGTTAATGAAAATACTAAATTGTTGTTTTACTTAAATGTGTTGAAGTTTGTTAGATTAATTGTTTCCTGTGGTGGGAAATCTGCATTTTTCTTGGCCAAAATGCTATTTTTCTTGCAATAGCATGGTTCAGAAATGTCTGTTTCTCATTACAACATATAAACAGATTGAAAGAATTGGAAAGTAAAACACACTCAAGTACTTTAGGAAATAGAAAAAAGCACTTCTGCATGACTTCCATTATGAGTTTTTAAATGTTGCAGATATATTAATATCAAGAGAATCCTAATTTTACTACTTAGAAAATTTCCTGTAACCAGTGACATAATTTTTATAGCAGTAGTATTTGTTTCTCATTAATAGATTATATTTCATAAAAGTTTTTGTTAATTTTCATTTACCTCATACTCTAAATAATCTATTAACTGCTAGAAATGTAACTTACCAGAGAGACAGCTGCAGATACAGAATATTGGTGGTCTTTTTTAGAAATGTTCTTTTTTTCAAATAACTTTATCTCATAAAAGGTAATGCTAGATAATACTTAGAAATGTTACAGCATGTCTGACAAAAAATATATTGTGGGTGAATGTAACATTTTGGATTATTTAGTTTGTAAAGGAGAAAAGTAAGACATGAAAATATGTATGCAAAATAATGAATACTATATTGAAATGTGGTTTTAGTCATTCAAAAATTTTACGTTTATACAATTTGTTTTACTCTGGTTTAGGGCATTTGATTTACATAATTATTCTAGTTATTTCTTAGTAACTGTATCAATCCCTGTACTCAGATCGGCTGACAACTATTATTAGCAAATTATAGTATGGGAATTTGCATACTAACAATATAGTTATTTATCAATAACCATGCGATGAATATGCTAAGCTCAACTGCTCCAATTAATTATTATTAAACCTCTGTTTTCACTGGTTCTTCTATACAGAATTTTAAGCTGTTTGCCAGCAGCAAAGCTGCTGTTTCAGCTTCTTATTCCCTTCAGTCATAACAAGAAATCCCCCAAATTACATTAGAAAGGGGAAAAAAAGTGAAAAGCAAAGATCAAGGGGCTGGTAATGTGTGAAAAGGGAAATTGTTTATAATTAAAAAAACCTAGACTTCCTTTGATTCATTTCCCTCCTTCCTCCTATTCTGCTCTCTTACACCCTTCTTCTTCCCTGTGAGTCAGCAATGTTCTTCTCTCCAGAATCACAGACTGTCACACTCATGTTTACATAATTGTCATATGATAGACAACTGGATTAGAAGCCCACTAGCCCTCTTGAGCAAGTTTGGACCCTGGGACAAACATCAGGCTGACTGGCTCATCTGATGGGAGCAAAGGGTCTTAATTGTCAACTGTCCCATTTTTTTCTCTCACTAAGTTCTTGGTGAGTGCTGACCTTGTCCATTATCCCAAACTCAAGATGGACTCTGCAGATCCCTGGAGTGTGTTATTTGGAGTTAGCCAAGAGTAGCCTGTGGTTGAGCTTCTTTTCCTTCTATGACTACGCTGCCCATTCAAACCTAACTAAGAGAAAGCAAGGTAGTAAAAGCAACACACACAGCACTATCTATCTTTTCTATTAAATAAATAGAAATGGGGCAGCTGCTGCAGAGGTGTCAAGTGGTAGGGGTGGTGATCCCTGCTGCCCACCACTACCCCATGCTGCGTAGGGGCCTCTGTCATGAGCCCTCAGAAGCCCCTGATTGCCACTGCCAGAGCTGGTGAGTGCAGGGCTTTTTTTTTTTTAAAACATGCCATGATGCTGGGCTCAGGCAGAGCAGCCATCAGGGGCAGAGGTGGGTGGAGGGGGGAGATCAGGGAGCAGGGGCTGTGCAAGGGGCCCCCAAAGCCTTTGCAGCCACTGGTACTGCTGGTGAGTGCGGGTTTTGGGGGGTTTTTTCTTCATTATTTCTGGACTGCTGGGGCCAGGCAGGGGGGCCATTGG
>NW_005841937.1:0-2454 GCF_000455745.1 Alligator sinensis
TTGCTCCTGCAGTATTCTCACACCAACTGACATCCCTTCAATTGGAGATGGGGTACCCTCCACGTACCACCCAGGTACACTAGGAGGGTAGTTAAGTACTGGAACAGGTTACCCAGGAAGGTTGTGGAATCTCCATCAGTGGAGGTTTTTAAGACCCAGACAGACAAAGCTTTGGCTGGTATGATGTAGTTGGGGATGGTCCTGCTTTGAGGAGGGGGTTGAACAACATGAGCTCCTGCGGTCCCTTCCAACCCTAATTTTCTATGATTTTATGTATGTGTCAGTGCTGGATTCCCATACATACTCTGTCAGTATACAGACAACTGCGTATTACCAGGAATGCAGACCTTGAAATTGTTGCAAACAACTAGATATTATAAGGGAATATCTGAGCATCTTGCTGTCCCAGCACACTTACAGCAAAAGCCGTGTTACCCGCCACTTTACCAACCAGGAAGCTCCACTAACTGGCATCTGTCAATACAAATCTTCCTTCCAAGGGATGTGGCAAAAGCGAAACCAGAAGTCCCGCTTCCAATTTTGCCACTGCAAACCGAGTTCTTCTTCTTCACTTCTTCCTTGCGGACCATGGCCTGGGGCAAAGCAGCCTGCGCGAGGGCCCCCTCCCTGTCCCCCGGCACACTGACACCAGGGAGTGCACCAGATGGTGCATATTTGATTAACCAGTGTATTTGATTAACCAGCATCCCCCATTCCCGGGGGATGCCAGATAACAAAGCTTTTACTATACTTCCATGGACAAGCAAGACAAGATTGGGACTACATCATGGTAAGAACTCTGTCATCTACCTACTCTCAGCTAGCTATTGTGTCCTCCTCCTCCCCTCCCCAGACGTTCCCATTAGGAAGGTATCCCACATGCTACTTTGTCTGTCTGTCAATGTCTCAAGAACACTACTCTTCTGGCTGATATCTCCCCAACAAGAGGGTCCCAGAAGCACAGAGAGGAGCTAAAAATGACCAGTGTCTGGTGCTGAGATGTTCAAGTCCACCTGCTCAATGAGGATCATGTCTGAGATGTCCCCATCTTGTACATCCTGGTTTTGGGTCTGGGTCTTTGTGGGGAACAAGCCCACTGACCAGGCATCCTCATGTATTTCCATGCCCATTTAGGTAGCAGATGACGGAGGGGACTCCATCGTCATTTTTGTCTTTGTCTTCATGCCTCACCAAGCCTGTATGTCTGCAGTGCCTGGTGTAGCAGGGAGTGAAAATGTAGTCCTGGAGGATCCTTGACAGATCCTCATGCTAGGGGACCATGGTTCTTGGTGCTCACGACCTGTTGGCATCCCTGCTTCTAACATACTGGGACCTCATGCACTTGATTTTAATGTAGATCTGCTGCCAGTCCCGCTGGTTCCTATGATCCACTGTTTAGGCTACAATGTGCTTGTGGACCACCTGGTTTTATCAGCTTCCCATCCTGCCCTTAGTAGTGGTGGCAACAGTTCTCTCCTTGCCTCAGATTGCAAAGAGGTCCAAGCACCTTGCCATAAGTTCATTTCATGGCCCTCTTGCAGAGGACCAAGAAGGATATTTTCTGCTTTAGTTCAGTTCAGTTTACATGGCTAGATGGTTCAGTGTTTGCACCAGAGCACTCAGGCAAATGTGGCAGGCCTACAAGAACCTTGAGACTTTGAATGGGTGCTCAGGGTGATGGCATGTGGGCCAGAGTCACCCTACCTCCCACCGGGGCATGTGGGCATGGTTAGCTGTGTATGTATGAAATGAACTTAAAATGCCTAAAATGCCTTCCACCTACCTTGGGCAGCAGTTTGGGCAGGTGGATAAACCTTGGAGTGGGGGCAGAGGCTGGGAGCAGTGCATCCTGGGATGCTGGAGCACAGTAAATTGCTTGTATTATCTCCATGGAGCTAGCCAGCAGTAGCTGAATACACGTTACTTAATACAATCTGGAGAAAAGTTATAAATTTACTACAATATGAGTACACATAATACTTGTTTTACTGCTTGAACATATGGATGCTTGCATTTTAAGTTCATTTAACACAAACTAAGTGTCCTGTGCAACATGCCCTGAATTCCACTTTCTTGAACACAGGTAACCAGAACTGGTCAATGTTACAGTTATGGTCTTACCAGGGCTTTGTACAAAGATTTAAATACTTCTCTCTGTCTCTTGGAAATACTTCAATTGATACATCCTAAAATATAAATTTCACAACCATATCAGAATGGTAGTTTATTCATTTTATAATTGGTAAACTCTTCCTTCTCAGTCATTTCTAACTGTTCCAACCTATAGCAAAATTTCATTTTATTATTCCCTAAATTCATTCCTTTTCATTTTCTACTACTGGATTTCTTCCTTTTTCTATATAACTCTAAACATTATGGTCATCTGAGTTTTCTTATAAGCCATCCCCATCCCCTTCTGTATTGACACTGCCTTCTAATTTTGTATCAGCAGGA
>NW_005841937.1:2485-16691 GCF_000455745.1 Alligator sinensis
TTCATCAGTGCACTTCTTCTTTTTTTTTGCTGAGTTCATTAATGAAAAAAAAGTAATCAGTCCCAAGACTGATATTTGAGGAACTTCACTAGTAACCTCCTACAATCTGATACTTCCCAAAGTTTTTGTGTCCATTTCAAGCAGTTCCTTGCCTACCTGATAAACTAGAAAAAATGGTGAAGACGTAATAGATAATTTTCTATATGTCACTGTATCATATTACTTACAGTAATCCAGATAAATAACACCTACTCTGTTTTCTTTATCCAGAAAATCCATTTTCTTATCAAATAAAGCTAATAGATTACACAATCTAGGTTTGATAAACCCATATTGCATTTTATCTCACTTCCATTTACCTCCAGTTTTTAAATTGTTCTTTCCTGTGATTTGGAAGTAAATGGCCTGAAATCATGGAGGAAAGGAAAAGCAGGTCAAAAAGGTTTTAAAAGTTAAAAAAAAACAAAAAACCTTACCTGGAGCAGAGAGAAGAAAAGCAGCAGAGACCCAGAAACACTGTGCAAGCGCCATGTATTTCCAGGGGCAGCCTTGTTTGATTCCCTACTTTGGCAGGGAGTTTAAAAGCCCAACTTAGAGTGGAGCTGGTAAATACCCCCTGCCATAGGGGCTGGGGGTATAGGCATGCCAGGTGCCTGCCCCCCATAGGTGACTAGTAGGGGTTGCACGGGGGCACACATGCCCCCCCAACAGGGCTGCCGCTGTCAGCAGCTTCTGAGGGTGCCCCCCCAGATTCAGGAGGCACCAGTCACTCATGCTGCCCCCAAAGCTGGGCATGGAGCACAGGGTGCCCCTGCCAGAGAGGCTTTACCCCACCTAGCACAGCTCTCCCAAGCCCAAGTTTGTTTTGCTGTTGCATGGGAGTAGAAGGGAATTTCCCCCTCCCCTTCTCTGCATGGTGGGGCAGAGTGGGGCTCGGGAGTGATGAGCTTTACTGAAAAGTTTTTGTTTAATAAGTCATAAGCTTTACTTCCTTAAAACAGCTAAAAAACAGCCTTTGTGCTTCTTTTCAATAATTATCAGCCCCATGGTGGGCTCCCTCAGCCAATCAGAGACATGGGAGAGCCCATCCTGAAAAACGCCTGAAATTGGCTCCAGAAAACCTACAGGGAGCCTGCTTTTCTCCTGACTGGAGCCTGAATTACAGTAATCCCTAATTATATCTATATCTGTATTGCAGTAAAAATGGCTATTCTGCTATGTTTCTGTTATTCTTATACTACCCAGTTTTACATTCTGTACCCCTAGCTCAAAATCTTCCATTTTGTTTTTCAGGATCTGGGCATTATACTGTATTTATATATATTTATATATATATGAGGGTATATATCTCTACACTCCGAGTATCACTCCTCAAAGAAAAAACATAACCCATTAAAGAAACCCTACCCGTGTCACAAGTCCTGGGATGCTCCAAAAATTTATGTGCAAATGAGGCGCAGGGCAACCTGGCCTGGCTTCACCTCGGGGGGAGGGGTGCGGGGGGGGAGGGGGCAGTCTGAGAGAGAAGTGGTGACAGGGAGAGCAATGTTGTGAGTCACCATGATTTGAAAAAGAGTCAGTGGTGAGGGGGACTGTGCTTAACAAGCACTACTTTATTCAGATGGGATGAGCTAATGCTCCACACACTCCTCCTGGTGGTGACATGTTTCAGGACCCTGACCAGAGAAGTGGTTTTCTATGGGCACTTGACCAAACAGAAAAGGGCTCCAACAGCCTGCTTTGACCAGTTCATCTTCTGCTTCCAGTATGCCTCGTGGAAAGCCATGAACCTGCTCACAAACAAGCACTCAGGTTCCACAGTCGAGGACTGTATTAAAATGGGGCTGAGTGAAGTATACTGGTACTACAGGAAGACAGAAGAGGGCGACGGGAAAGAGCTGGTGGGCCTCATATGGAAAAGATGGGACTGGCATAGATTTTTCAGAGGCAAAGCCTCCAAAGAGAACAACAAGGAGGACAACAGTAAGGACAGCGACAATGACGACAACAGATACGACAATGATGCGTGAAAGAACTGGAATGGTGATGGGTGTGTGGGCGCGCGGGTGTGCAGTGCAAACTTTGTAACAGGACTAAAATAGTTTAACTGCTAAAGTGTGTTTTTGGTCTGTCAAGTGAGCCACAATGGTCATATGCCAGGTTGTTAGAGGTACAGTTATAGATTTTTATATAGAGAAAAATAAATATAAAAATATATTAGATTTTTATACTTATATAAAATTACATAGATGTTTAATATAGAGAGAAATAATTTTTTTTTTGGGGGGTGTGGGGAACAAACTTTGACTATAAACTGATGGGCAAAGTTTTGATTAAGCATTTTAAGTCTGTTATAGGTGCAGTGATCCATGAGGGCCAGTCGTGTGTGGTGTCGGGGTGACAGATCCATGAAGCCCTGCTGCAGCTGCAAGACATGCTACAGTACCAGTGAGGGAGAAAGCTGAATGCCACCATTTTGAACTTCAACCTGGAGAAGGCCTATGCCTGAGTGTCCCACCAGTTCCTATTTGAGACACCAAAGAAGATCCCAACCTTCATTGCCTGGATAAAGACCCAGTACAGCAATGTGAGCCATAGGGTGCTGGTAAACATATTTCTGACAGCCCTGATTATGATGGAGTCAGCTACCAGGGCTGTCCTCCTATCCCAATCCTGTTTATCTGGAATCCAGAAGCTCAGGTGGGATCCTGGAATCAGCAGAGTAGAGATTTCCAGGAGCAACCAGAAAGAAATGAGGGTCCTGGCCTACGTACGTGATCTGAACTTCATATGTAGGTACAAGTAGTCTTGTAATAGGCTGCAACTGTGCCCAGCCGAGTTTGCCTGTTAGCAACCATAACAGACTGCAATTCTACTGAGCTGAGTTTGTCTCTTAGCAACCTCAGCCAAGAAGGTGTACCCCCACCTCCAGACTTTCCTGCCATGACTTGATGTTAAAAGGTAGAATTTTTTCGCCAGGGGCCCTCCCATCCTGCTGGGTTAGTAGTTCTGGCTAGCCTTGTCTACTGTAGCATATGTGATGATGCCTGCCATCCCAGCACAACCTTGCCATCTTTACAACGCCAAGTCCATCATTTGTGGCCCTTCCCCTTTTGTACGATAGCCAAAAGAGCAGCCCCATCTCCCCTGCAGATGAACACTGTCCTAAGCAAGGCCAACGAGGACTATTGGGAGCTCCTCCACCCCTACACAAACCTCTAAGTCTTTAAATCAGTCAGTGGGATCCCATTTTGGGCTGGGAGCACTTCAAAATGTACCTAATCTCCTGGCTCAGGTTGGAGTGCCTTCCTAAGCAATAAATCCTGGTCTTCCTGCTTTGGATCCCTAAAAATCTATCTTGAATAAACAAAGAAACATCTTCAATAAACAAACAAACAAAAATGTGGGCAGATGTGGGAGTCACTGCCCCTCACCAATTTCCAGTGCTCACTCTTCAGCCTCTCATCCAGTTGCCTTCACTCTCCTGGCCCATCCCTCTCTTACAACTGTCTCCATGGTGCTCCAGCTGGTCAGGGTTAGGACAAATGAAAGGACTGTGGAGTCAGAAATAACAGTGGATGAACCCACCCCTCGCTCCAGAAGGGGACTGGCTTTGCTCCAGGCTGGCTCAAGCTGTGCTCCAGCAAAGCTGGTGGAGACACCAGCAGCCCCCTCCCCTTGCTTCAGAGGGGGAAAGGTTCTGCTCTGTACCAGCTTGGGCAGTGAACCAGCAAGGCTTGCAGGCTCTGGGACTTGCTCCAATAAGGGGGAGGTCTGAGCAGACTTAATACCCTCTTTCTCTTGCCCTGCTACATGGTCAGTTAAAAGATCATTACAACACACCCAAGTATATGAAGCAGCAGTGGGGGCCAAAGTCAAACAGAGGCTGGGACTGTGGCACACACGCTGCCTGTCAATGCGGGGCACATGGCACTCATGAGGTCAGTGTTACTACCAGTGCTTCTGTATACCATACTGGTCTTTCCCCACTCAGAGCAAGTCATTCATAGAATCCAGCATGCCATGTGTGTCTTCTTTTGGGGCTCCAGATGGGTGAGAGTTGTGTGGACCACATTATATAAGACTAAATGGACTGGGGGCAGAGGAATGTTATACTTCCTGCTGTTCCTCTGGGCCAAATACATGAGCCAGATCTTCAAACTGGGGCAGAATCCAAAACAGCCTGCTCCACGAGATACTTTGCCTGGCACCTGCTGTGATACTGGCAAGTGTACGTACCGCCCAACTCAATCCCATGGACCATGGAGCCACCATCATTCTACAAGATCCTGAAATGCTTCTGGAATAAATACAATCTGCACAACAAGACCTCAGTGACCCTGATGAACCAGTGTAAGATGCAGGAAATGGTAAGGGCAAGAAACAGTTTGGCAACCATGGACTTACTAACCGGCAACAGCTGTCAGGTTATATGGGAATGAATCTTCCACAAGGACCTGAAGAAGGAGCACGAGGATTTGAACTGGCAGGTAGCCGAAGGGGTGCTCCCCATGAGGGCACGAAAAAACAGGAAGGGATAGAGAGGCCCACCAAATTGCTTCAGGCAGACCTGCCAGTGGAAAACGGAAACTATCTACCACTTCCTCTGGTTCTGCCCATATGCCAGGGAGATATGAAGAAGAGTAATTGTACTTTCCTGATGGTGACAGGGGTCAAGATCCTAACCAGAAATTTGGTGCTGTTTGGTCATTTGACCAAACACAAGGGACCCCAACAGCCCACGTCAGCCAGTTCAACTCCTACTTCAGGAACACCCTGTGGAAGACTCAAAATTTGCTCATTAACAGACACATGAACCTCTCAGTCGAGGACTGCACCAAAATGCAAGGGTACTACAGAGAGTCAGTTGAAAATGATGGGGAGGAGACAGCAAAGATCATATGAAAGAGAAAGGTTGGCACAGATTTTTCAGAGGCAGAACCACCACTGGAGAGAACAACAACAGAGATGATAACAGTAATGATGATGACTACATAGACAAATGAGAGGACTGGGGAAACAGGTGGAGAATTGGGGAGGGGGACAGGGAGGAAGGAAGGGGAGCTCTGAGGCGGTCCTTTGGCAGATTGTGATGGGTAAAGGTGATAGTGACGGGTATGCAGATGCGTGGGTGCACTGGCATGGTTATTGTAATAGGAATGAGAATAGTGTAACTGTAAAGTGTGATTTTGACTATTGAGTGAATCATATTGGTTACAAGACAGATTGGAAGAGATAGATAGATAGATAGATAGATAGATGTGTGTATAGAAATAAATAGTTTTGCAAAAAAAAAAAAAAAAAGTAGATTCCTATCAGCATGTGTACTAGGACTGTGCGAGTCAGCAGCGATCCAATCTGGCCGCTTTGGATGGCCGCGATCCAATCCGGAGCTCCAGACCGGGTTTCTGCCTCAATCCGGCCAAAGCGGCTCTGAAGCTTTGGAGCCGCCTCGGAGATCTGGCCATAGGGTATAATGGGGAATCAATGAAATATCTATAGCTTTGTTGTTTCTTGTCCAATTTGGATGAAACTTGCAGGGATGATAGCCTCTGCTGACAGCATGAAGCCTGCCCACTCCAGACACCATTGCTGGTATCCCACTTTGACCTGGAAGTGCCGTTTTGGACGCCGGATCATCCAAAGCGGGTCTGGATCTGAAGCGGGATCCGAAGTTTCGCACAGCCCTAACATGTAGCTGGCATAGGACAGTGGGCATAGGACAGATCCCAGACTGGCTGGAGCAGGTACTATGCTACATACAGTGCCAGCTGGATTGTTCCACACATGGCACCCACTCTAAAAACTATTCTGCACATAGATCTGCTCCAACCAGTCCAGGACCGAGAGATACTGGGATGGACACTGGCAACACGTAGGAGGTTCATGTGGGTGCATGTGCACCCCCTGAGCATGGCAGTGTACCCCCTACAAAAAGGAGTGTCGGCAATGCCTGTGAGTGGTTGCCGCTTGCCACCCCCACCGCCGACACTGCCGGCGGTGTCTGCGGGCAGTCAGCAATTGCTGCTGGCTGCCACTGACACTGCCGGTGGTGTCTGCGGGCGGTCACCAAACCCTGGTCAGCGTTTGGCCCCCCCTGCCGTCAGCAGTGCCAGCAGCATCTGTGGGAGCTCCCAACTTACTGCCGCAGTGCTCCCGCCACCGCTACCGCACTCCCACCGTCACCATGTCCCCCCTAACCACCAGGGGCACATGTCATTCATGGGGATGGGTGTCATGTGCAGCACACATCCCAGAGCAGGTGCTGCGTATGACACAGTACAGCTGGGGTGGGCATCTCTTGTACTTCAGCACCTACTCCAGCTGTTCTGGGATCCATGCTACATACCCACAGCTGGACCACATTACAGCATCCATCCCAGCCAGTCCAGGATCTGCCTTGCATGCAGCATGGGTCCCAGACTGACTAGAGAAGCTGCTAGATCTGATATGCTGAAAGAGGGGGAAAGAGAAGGGGTCTATGGGCCTGATTCGGCCCCCAGACAGGTCGTGTGCCACTCATCCAGCCTGCAGGGCCAGATGAGTTTAATACCTCTTCCTTAACTAGATTTTTCTTCCACTAGTTTTAACTTTCCTTTGCTTTATCCTCATGGTTATATACTTTCATGGCTCATCCTCCTCATCAAATTATTTGTCTTCTAGGTCCTCTTCTTCAGCAGGCTTCTGCAGATCTTGACTTGCCCACTCAGCCTCAGCAGTCTTGTCCTCTAATTCTTGTCTGATCTCCACCATTTTCCCCAGCTGCAGTTCTCATCCTCTTCTTTCCCACGAGTGCTCTCTAGTGACTTTTCACGTATAAAAATATTCCATCAAGTAACCACTCCAAGAGCGTGCACTCCCAACAGCTTCCGCATCAGTCGTCTTCATAATATCTATAATCTTTACTATCACACCCACTGCTGCCTCTGTCACCATTCTTCCTTGTTCCTACGGCTAAAGAACCTCCGTCCCTACAACTCTAAGCTCCCTCTATAAATTCCCTGTCTTACCACTGTGCTCACATTCTTCTTGGGGATTGTGCTCTGAAAGTAAGTCTGCTTGGATTTTAAGACTTTGCTTAGGTCACCCCTACCCACCCATTTAAGCACCATAGTTAACTGAAGAAAAGGAAGGATCAGATTATGAAGATATTCACTGATGGATTGTAGATGGAGTGCAGAGCAGGGCCAAAGGCAAAAATCACTGCTGAATTTTTTACCCATCTAAACCTTGCCTACATTGTTTCTAGACAGGCATTACCATTGGCTAAACAGGTTCCTTTTCTTTAGAACTCCAGTGCTTTGCTTTTAGACATAAAATGTGAATACTGGCAGGAAATTATTACAATAAAAATTGTTATAGAAAAGGAACATCTTTTAAAAGGCTGAGATTAGTGACAGGGGTACAGTATTTGCTTTGCCAATGACTAGACTTTTTTTTAGGACACTGGTTCCTACATGATTGAAAATGATTTTTTATGAGTTTTTCTGCAGAAAAAATATTAATTCTTCTTGTCCCAATTTATGTGCTATGTTGCAACATTTCCTGAAATTAATTTTTAACAAAAGTTTTAATTAAATACTATTTCCTGAAATGAGCAAAGATGCTTTAGTGAGTTAATAGCACTTACAGCATCTCTGTTTCTCTTTAATCCTCTTCTACCTCCATCACCACTTTTCTCTAACCAGCTTCAATATTACCAAGGACCTTTCAATCAACTTGATATATATTCAAAACAGCTAACTAAAATTAATACATTCTGAATTTTCTCCTGCCATTTGTTGAATATTTATTAACTCCCACAGCCCCTTGAAACGTACAGACCTGATATAATGAAAAGGAAAAGTCTTTTCTCTCCTTTCATAAGCAAATTTCCTGGTAAATTGTGACAGAAAATATTCTCTCTTCACTAATGAATCTATCTCACGGTGTACATGGCTTGTGGCTTAAGCAGTAAATGATATTTTAATGTTGCAGCTCAGAACTAAAAAATACTTTAATGAATTTTTTAGCTCCCTGGGTTCTGGAGCTGGCCATCTGAAGTTGCATAGGACTTGTTTTACAAAGATGGCAGCTGTTTGGATCCCCTGATTAAAATGGAACAAAACATATTTATTACAATACTTTATAACAAGCCCATAGATAGAAACACATTTTTACTGCCAAGTAGTCATAACCTAAGGCATGTAATTAGCAGCTTGCCATCAACTGGCTTGAAAGATATTACTGTAGTGCATGTAAATGGTTGGATTTTTCAGGATAAAGTGTTGAAAATGAAACAAAAATTACCAAAGAGAAACCAAAAATGTATTTTCCAGTGAAAAGCTGAAACTTCTTAGAGAAATTGTACAAGCATGACTGATTCCCATAGATTATTTGTTTCTACAAATAATCTTTACACACTTCACAAATAGAAAGCATTGTGATATTTTTTACTGTTTTTCCCTGATAATCTAATCCCTCATTAATGTTTAACTACCTCTGTCTCACAAAGAACATCTATGATTGTTTTTTCCTTTAGCTTATATGGCTGAAACTCAATTGAAGCCCATGGAGTTGCCAGCATAACTTGGAAAATTTGCTTTAGAGGAAAACCATATTTGTTGCTTCAAAACCAGCACCATCTATTATAATAGTGAATTATGTGGCCTGAGCCCAGCACTGGGAATCAAGACCTTCTAAGTTCTAATCATAACCCTGACCCTGGGGCTTTCAGTGACCTTTGACAAATTATAGGCTAATCCTTTTGTCTCGCTTCCTCCATCTGTAAAATAAGAACAATAAGACCCATGTCACAAGGCTGTTGTAGGAATTCATTAGTTAATATTTACATAATGCTTAGAAGATGAATGTACTAAGTATTGTTAACATTTGTATTTTATTTAGACTTTTTTAAAATTCTGAATTCTGATTAGCAAATGCTCCCTGCAGTAACTTTGCATTATGTCTGCTAAATCTGGCAATAGTTAAAAAGCAAAGGAAAAATAAACAGAAATAAAAATAGGCAACAAATTACTGCCCAGATGCTCCATGTTTGCAAAACTCCATGTGGCTGTTACAACCGTCCCCAGTAAAATGTGTACAACTGAGCTTTTATTTGATAAAAAAGATATAATAAAGCAACCTGGCACCCGATTTTACACTAGTATGGCTGAGTAAAATATTGCCCTACTAAAAGTAAACAATAATTGTTATTAAAACAATTACTACTGCTGCTGCTGTTACCAAAAACACTTTGTTGACATATGGCAAGATGTGTAAGGCCAATAAAACAGTATTAGTGGTATTAATATTCTTATTGATAATTATAGCATCCCAGACTTGCACAGTTTGCAAAATTTAAATTGAAGCCAATATGACTGTATGAAAGGCTAAAAGCCCCTTTTAGAATGACAACCATTCCCTGCCCCAGAGAGTTTACAGTCTAAAAAAGATAACAGAGGGTAAGACAGGATAGTAGTTCAGTTGGCCTAAAGCAGTGGGTATGGCAACAAGGAGCTTGTATTAGAGAGAATGTTCTGGTGTTAAGAATCAATATGATATAAGGCAAGAAGCTGAGAGTGAAAAGAAGAGACAAGTAATGTGTCAATTCCTAATCTCCCATAATAACAAGGAAAATGGTTGTGTGTGGAGGCAGATAGGGTTCAGAGGCTGGAAGTAGGACAGTGAGTAGTAGGTCTTGGAAGTTTCTGCAGCTTGCAAGCTTAATTATGATTAATCCAGCTCTCTCCTTTGTAGGTCCACTGTTCAGGCTTGCCCACAGTCCTCCCCATACTTCAAGGTGCTACAATAAACCCAACATGTAGTTCAACTGTAAAATGCAAGGGAGGCTGCAGAGTTTATTTGCATGGCTTCTCAGCCTCACACCTGCAGAGGAAGTGTGGGGTCGCCACTGCACTTTTAAGAGGAAGGAACCAGAAAGATCTGGATCTCATTCAGTCAGATTCCTTAGAAGTAAGTGCTTAAAGCTATTTATTTCCAAGGAATGGACTATTTATATAACTGATTTCACATTTGGTATAACAAACGCAAAACCAGTTGGCTGAGAGGGATTCTATCCTGCTGTCTCAGGGCCAGCCTGAGCCAGGCCCAGTGCCGTATCCCTGCTACGAAAGGGGGCAAGCATTGAAGCTGAGAATTGGAGATGAATTAAAAAATAAAAGGAAGGACTCAAACAGAGCCCTTGGCCCCTGATCAGTTGACAGAGCTCAAATGCAGGACAGTTGGCAATGCTGGATCAAAAGTAAAGAGCTGGAAGCCAAAAACAAAATCCAAACCTCTGGCAGTGCCCATGCCACCTGTTTGTATTTGCTGGACAGGATTTATCCTGGGATGCTACTACTGAGATGTAATTTCTCTGCAGGCAGCACAGAGGGCAACAAAAGTACCAGTTCTAGTAGTTGGAATAGACTACTTGGAATAGACCAAAGTATCTTCCTAATAAAACACTCAGGAGCAGATGATAAGGACACTTCATGGATAAACCAGCCTGATGGTCCTGCAGCAAAGGACCTTACCCTGTATATATCTTTCTAGTGACCTATCACATTTATTACAAAGAATATTAATTATTGTGAGATACAACTGTTTGCTTTGAAGGCAACCATTTTGAGCAGAGATGGGGGTAGATAGAAATGTCAATATCATTAATGTCCAGAGTGCTAATGGGTGCAAATCTACCTTTTTTCATTAAAAAAGAGAGGCATGGGTTCCTAATGATTCTACTGAAGGGTAACAATAAAGGTTTCTAGAAGTATGTCAGTAACAAGAGGAAGATCAGGGAAAGTGTGGGTCCCTGACTCAATGAAGAAGGCAACCTAGTGACAGAGGATGCAGAAAAGGTTGAAGTGCTCAATGCCTTTTTCACCTCAGTCTTCACAGGTAAGGTCAGCTCCCAGACGTCTGCACCTGGAAACACAGCTTGGGGAGGAGGTGAGCAGCCAACAGTGGTGAAAGAACAGATTAGGGACTATTTAGAAAAGCTGGACATATACAAGTCCATGGGGCTGGATGGGATGCACCTAAGGGTACTGAGGGAGTTGGTTGATGTAATTGCAGTGTCACTGTTTTCATCTTTGAAAACTCATGGCTATCAGGAGATGTCCCAGATGATTGGAAAAGGGCAAACAAAGTGCTCATATTTAAGAAAGGGAAAAGGGGAGGATGCAGGGAACTACAGACCAGTCAGCCTCACCTCAGTCCCTGGAAAAATCATGAAGCAGGTCCTCAAGGAATCCATTTCTAAGCATTTGGAGGAGAAGAAGGTCATTAGGAACAGTCAGCATGGATTCACCAAGGGCAAGTCATGGCCGATGAACCTGATTGCCTTCTATGATGAGATGACTGGCTCTGTGGATGTGGAGAGACTAGTGGATATGGTATACCTTGATTTTAGCAAGGCTTTTGATACTGTCTCCAACAACATTCTCGCAGGCAAGCTAAGGAAGTACAGGCTGTAAGGTGGCTAGAAAACTGGCTGGAGCATAAGGCTCAGAGGGTAGTAATCAATGACTCAATACCTAGGTGGCAGCCAGTATCAAGTGGAGTGCCCCAGGGGTCAGTTTTGGGGCCAGTTTTGTTCAATACCTTCATCAACGATCTGGAAATTGGCATAGAGTGCACCCTCAGCAAGTTTGCAGATGACACCAAGCTGGGGGTAGTGGTAGATACACTGGAGGGTAGGGCTAGGATTTAGAGACCTAGACAAATTGGAGGATTGGGCCAAAAGGAAACTCATGAGATTCAACAAGGACAAAGTCCTGCACTTAGGAGAGAAGAATCCCATGCACCGGTACAGGATGGAGGCTGACTGACTGGGCAGCAGTTCTGCAGAAAAGGACTTTGGGGTTATGGTGGACAATAAGCTGAATATGAGCCAATGGTGTGTCCTTGTTGCCAAGAAGGCTAAGAGAATACTGGGCTGCATTGGTAGGAGTGTTGCCAGCAGGGCAAAATAAGTGATTATTCCCCTTTATTCTGCACTGGTGAGGTCACATCTGGAGTACTGTGTTCAGTTTCGGTGCCCCCACTTCAGAAAGGATGTGGACAAATTGGAGAGAGTCCAGCAGAGGGCAATGAAAATGGTGAGTGGGCTGGAGCAAATGATTTATGAGGAGAGTCTGAGGAAACTGATCTTATTTAATCTAGAGAAGAGAAGACTGAAAAGGGATTTAATAGCAGCCTTCAACTACTTGAAGCAGGGTGTGAAAGAGGATGTAGCTAGACTGTTCTCAGTGATGGCAGATGACAAAACAGGAAGCAACGGTCTCAATTTTCAGCAAGGGAAGTTCAGGTTATATACTAGTAAGAATTTTGTCACTAGAAAGGAAGTAAAACACTGGAACAGGTTATACACAAAGGTTGTGGATTCTCCATCTTTGGAAGTTTTTAAGACCTGGCTAGACAAAGCTTTGGCTGCAATGATCTAGTTGGGGATGGTTCTGCTTGGAGCAGGGGCTTGAACTACATGACCTCTTGAGGTCCTTTCCAGCCCTAATTTTTAATGATTTCTATGATTCTAATATCATGACATTTTCCAAACCATCCTATAATAGTGCTGGTGCACCTGTGCTATAGATAGACCGAGCAGTGAAGCCCAATGAAGAAATATCCCTTTTTATCTTTGAACACGAGGGCATGGTGAAACAGACAAAGACTAGGAATATGGATTCCATATTGCTCTAACACAGTTTGGGAATCCCATAAGGGAAAATTCATCAATAGCTTCCTGGCAAGTGTTTATAATCCATGCCAACAGTATGCTCTTAATAGCAGCATGCACTTCATTCACAACAGTCCCAACAGTCTACTCCAGGGGTAGGTAACTTCCATCATGGGTGCCAGAGGATGGCACGTGAAGGCATTTTGTTTGGCACGCACACCTCAGGGTGGGCAGCGGGGAAGGGGCCAGGATCGGGCCCCTCGCAGCTCCCCCACTATCTGCCCTTGCCACACTAACATCTTACAAGTTGAGGTTGTGGGTGTTTTTCTCACTCTGCCCAAAAACATTGCCAACCCCTGGTCTACACATACCAAATGGATTAGCTTCTGAACTCTTGTGGTGGTGGTGGCAGTGGCTGCTGCTGTCGGTACTACTGCCAACCCTACTGCAAAAGCTGCTTGGCATCAGGAATCAGGGCAGCAAAAAGGCTGACTAGACCCAGCTGGCCCTGACAACCTGTGTGGGCTCAGCTATCAATGGTCTGACCTTTCCACCTGGTCCCAGCTATCTGCGTGGATGTGGCTGCTTTATAAGGAGCAGCCTTTTTGGTACCCAAAAGGCTGCTCAACAGGAGTGATACCTCTATGCCAAGTCCCCAGCTTTTGCCTATTGACTTTTTTCACCTGATTCACATCCAAATCTTTGTTCCCTAACCATCAGCTCCTGGCTTGTGCGCTGGTCCCTTACAGACTTCTGCCACCTGAGCCAGCTGCTCCTTATCTCCTGACTTGTGACTCTAGTTTGGACCCTTGTTTCCTGACCTTGCCTGCTTAGGCCTGCAACACCTTTAAGGTTTTTTTCTTGACCTCCTGACTCCCAGGCTTATGATTCTCTGCTGTTAAGACTGGATTGCCCAAGCCCTAATCATACCACAATGCTTCTTAGTGCAGCAGCTGACTTGAAGCCACCTGGCAGCAAAATGTCTAGCACATGTCCACAAACATCCGACATCACAGCACAGAACACTATTTCATTCAGTCAGCCAGTAACAGTTTGCAAATGGTGCCAGCTGATTTAAGGGGGATTGATCATAGGATGATGGGAGAGCAATTCCAGGCATTTTGCAACTCATGTGACCTCCCAGCTTCCAGAATTTCAGTTGCTTCTGGCTGGGCTTCCATTATATATCTACAATAGTTAGTGCTCCCCACATCAACACACAAAATGCTCCTCACATGATTGAGTCCCTTATCTCACAGAAAGTTAGTGTCTGTGTTGCTCCCCAGGCAAGCCCAGGCCATTTTGGAAAATGAGACTCAAATGACAAAAGAAGCAACTTCTAAATATCTTCAGGGATCTGGACATCCTAACTCTTCAAAAGGGATTGGTTTTTCCCCATTACATATTAATTTTAAAGTTTCTTTTAATCATTTGAAAGTTTTAGTTGAAAGTTTGATGGCTCTGCAAACCTTTTATGTAGTGCTCTTAGAGGACATTAAACTATGACACAGATAAAAAAGGGAGAACAATCCAATAAAGCAGGAA
>NW_005841937.1:16722-19049 GCF_000455745.1 Alligator sinensis
GGACTAAAATCATGGCATTTTCTTAAAGTGACATTTTCTTCTAGTTTCCGTAAACTATAAATTCAACTGATATTTGGGGATAGAGCAGCTAGATGAGCTAAGCTATTTTCTCACTTGAAATCTCAGTCCTGAGTGGACCACAGCATGAGACTAAAGCACAAATCATTTCAATGAAAAACAGAACAATGTAGAAGGTATGACTTCAAGGCTGTAATCAATTTTGATAGTTAGACCATTCTGATAATAGGCCATGGAAGCATTGTGCGGATTTATGATCCAGAGATTTATGACAGGTTTCAAAGTTTAGGTAGGGAGACAAGGGGTTCACTTCACATTGTATGTTGCTGAAACTTGGTTCTTGCAAGATGCAGCTGCAAATAGTTTTGCAAATACAGCTGATCTTGTAGGATTTCCACCACTGTAGATCCAAAATGAATTTGGAAAACAGGAGTCTCTTGGATTTGGAACTGATACAGACTGTACTAAAACATTCTTAAAACAGAGAGGTTTGATTGGAAGATCTAGATGAGATTCCCTCTTCTCCCCACCAACATCACATTTGGAGTACTGAGGTAGGAGGGAGGTTTGGAGGCTGCAGTCTGAGACTGTATCTTATCATAACTTTATTATAAGCACATTTTTATATAAGCAAAATAATTTTAATTTTCTTAACTTGGAATTTTGCTGAAGCAAGTAAAGAAGGATTTGACCAAAGTAGCGTTATGTATAAGTACCAAGCAAGCTGGGGGTTTTTTTTAGGTGGGAATTTTCCTGGAGTAAAAACAGCAGGATTGGTAGCTCATAACTGCCACTCACTGTGGTGCTGTCCGTGCCCATGGCACTTATCATTGCATTGTAATTCTTATTCACGTCTGTATGAATAAAGGACTAGACTTTGCTCACCTCACCCATGAGACCACCCCAGCTATTGATGTCTCTGAGATCACTGCCATGAGAAAAATGACCAGGATTCGATTATGGCTTCAGTGTTACAAAATGTAGATGAAGGGTATGACAGTGTCCAATTTCTCATAGTTATGCATTCATTTTAGGACACAAATATTTTTCTTCCATTGTCTGTGTGCCAATCTCTGGCTTAAAGGGGGTGTCTGCAGAAGATGAGAGAGGCATAAAGCATCTTCCTCTGCATGTGAAGTCATGGGAGAAATATAAAATACCAATTCTGGTACTCCCGCGGGTTTCTGTGACAAGACCTTGGATCATTTGGGGTCAGGAAGGAGTTTTACCCCATGGTCAGAATGGGACCGACTGTGGATTTTTGCCTTCCTCTATTGTTGAGGTGTGGCCCTCTACCTGGGATCGCTTCAGTATATATTGGTAACATTTGCTAGAAGCAGGAGGTTGACTGCCGTAGTTCCTTGGCTCAAGCTGTGTCAAGTTAGGGTGTTAGGTCTGTGTGGTGTCAGGGATAAATTATATCAAGTTAAGATTAGGAAGTGTATGGGATGGTTTGGAGAGGGATGATCCTGCCTCAGGCAGGGGGTTAGACTAGAGGTCCCTTCCAGCCCTGCATCATTATGATGGTTTTACAAACAGGTGCCAGGTATCTCTGTGAGCTGGGAAACACAGCCAGGCTTGCCTTCAACCAGGAAGCCTGGCACTGTAGGGAGTTGTTCAGGGGCTCTTAACAAAGCTGGACCGGGCTTTGGGAGACCCAGGCTCCCCTCTCAGTTTGTGTGTGGCACTGATGCCACCAGCAGAGCCCTCCCCAATCACACCAATCTCCCTTGCTGTGGGGCACAGCCACCCATTAGGAGCAAGGTGGGAGGTAAGAAGGCTAATGGCATACTAGGCTGCATCGGTAGGAGCGTGGCCAGCCAATTGATGGAAGTGATTATTCCCCTCTATTTGGCCACATCTGGGGTACGGTGTCCAGTTTTGGGTCCCCCCCTACAGAAAAGATGTGGACACAAATTGGAGAGTCCAGCAGAGAGCCATGAAAATGATGAGGGGGTTGGGGGGCATGACTTGAGGAGAGGCTGTGGGCACTGGCTTTATTTAGTCTGGAGAAGAGAAGACTGAGGGGGGAGTTAGCAGCAGCCTTCAACTCCCAGAAGGGGGGGTTGGCGCTAAACTGTTCTCAGTGGTGGCAGATGACAGAGCAAGGAGCAATGGCCTCAAGCTGCAGCAAGGGAAGTTTAGGTGAGATAGGAGGAAAAACTCCCCAGGACGAAGGGTAGTGAAGCGCGGGAGCAGAGGCTGTGTACTCTCCATCCGTGGAGGTTTTCAAGCCTCGGCTGGGATGTAGTTGGGGCTGGTCCTGCGTGGAGCAGGGGGCTGGACGACATACCCCCTCTCACCCGCTT
>NW_005841937.1:19714-60081 GCF_000455745.1 Alligator sinensis
GGATTGTCAGAGGGGGTGTTTCTGGGGTGGGGGGTGAGCTTGCTTGTTGGGGTGGGATGTGTGTCTGTTGGCTGGGGGTGGGGGTCTGTGTGCCTGCATGTGTGGGGGGGGGAGGTGTGTCACTTGTGGTGGGGATTGTGTGTGTCCGGGTGTGTCTACCTGTCTCTGGCTGTGTGTCTGTCAGTGGGGTGTGTGTGTGTGGACTCTTCCCATTCAAGCCCCCGCTCGGCCTTTAAAAATAGACCCAGCCCAAGTTTAGCTTCTGTGCCTTGGAGAAGAGTTTGCCTTGATTAGCTCCGTTAGCCTCTGTGTCCCTGGTGTGGTACCCAGGTCCGCCTGGCAGGGAAGAGGGTTGCCTTTTTTTTATTTTTTTTTTTTCTGGTGTGACACGGTTGCCCTCTAGTGTTTTAGGACATTGGGAGAGCCGTCAGATTGCTGCGCTTGGTGAGAATAAAACAGGATCGTAGTAGGGCGGTAATAATGTCAGTGCCACATTCATAATCCTGGTCGCTGTTCAACAGCTTGACGTTCTCCCAAGCCCGTGCAACAATTGGCCTGTGCTGATGTTTGTTTCGAATGGCACGTGAGGAACTGAGAGGTTGATTTAACCTTTGGAAGTCTGACTGGGTACTGAGAACGTGAGTTCATCCTTAAAGCAGGTCAGATAATTGTTTTGGAAATGCAGGGATTTTTTTTTTTTTTAACCAAATGATGGCACTAGGAATAATGATATGTCTTTTGATCCACTCTTTCACCAACGTGTTTTATAATTAAGAACATCCCTGTTCCTTAATTTCTCGGCAAGGAGCATGTGGGAGATAAATCATGAATTTGTGAGGAAATAGGGGTTTTTCTAGTGAAGGTTCAGGGTTGGGAGGGAAGGGATCTATGCCTGCCACACACTGCCTTTGTGACCTTGGGCAAGTCAGCTAACAGTTGGATGTTTCACTTTCTGCATCTGCTTAAAAGGATGTAATAGCTGATTCACAGTAGTAATGTGTGAGTTACTTCACTGCTGTTTATAAGGCATTTTGAGATCCTTTGATGAAAAATATGGTATGAACATCAGGCAATCATTGGGGTCAGGGAGGGAGGGGACATTTTACTTTTTGGAAGAAGAATTTCTGTCTGGTTTAGGTGTTTCTTTAAAAAAGAAACAAGGGCTCTATATGCTACTTCCATGACCTTTACAGACCTTCTTTTCTAACAGACCTCCATTCAGTCACCCCCATCATGCAGGGCTATATTCTCTACTAGGGCTTAGAACAATGCAACAAAAAGCTGAGGATAAAAGATATAATGAAAATTAAATACTGGTTGCCAGGAAGATTTGGACTGAACCTTACAAGCATAGGAAATATAAATGGAAGGATCTTTTGGTCCATCTGATCTATTCCCCTTGTTGGTAGGCACAGCAAGAAATGTTAAATCTCCAGATACTTATCTGTTCTAGCTTTTAAGTTATATGATACTTAAAGCTTTCAATTACTTCACTTGGTGGCTCATGTCAATATCCAGTCATGTTAAAATTGTATTCCTAATATATAACCTAAATATCTCCTTTCTTAACTTTAATTTATTTTCCTGAGTGTTCAGTGCTTCATTCATATGGCAAGTGGAGATTAGTATCAAGTACTCGAGAGCACTATGCTTTTTCCATTGATGATCCAAAAATATGAATACTATCATCTATCCTATGATTGCTTTTAATCACCTATATATTGCTACTCTGTAGCATGTCATTCTTTGTCAAACTCAGAGGTTTGCATGTATAATAACAGGAATGTAATAATTTCAAAAACAACTCCCTTAGGAATGACATTTCATTTTTTATGAAATGTTTCATGATAGTTTCCCTAAAAAAAAAACAAACCCCAAACAAACAAACAAAAACCCTTTTACATTAGAGATGTTAAATAATGTGTCAGCTATTACAAATTTAATGCCTGTCTGTGCTATACTTACTGGAAAATATTTGCTTTGTTTGTAGCTTTCATTTAAAACAGGTTTTTCATTTTGCATTTGAGCAGTATATTGCTGTTGTGCTGGCAGTGGTCACTGTGGAAAGGAACAGAGCCAAAATGTAATTTTATGGGGTTATTAGGTTAAGAGACAAAGAAATAAAGATCTATGCTATATGTAACTGCAGAAATTTAATGTACAGTAATATTGGATGAGTAACTCATGAGCCCTGATTTCACATATTTTTTGCCTATTCTTTGTAAACCAGTGATGTTTTCCTTATTATGCAGATGTCAAAAAGAATTTATGTAGACCTGTCTGTAACAAGAGCATAAGTGTGACATGATTTTACTGTTCCTACTGAAGGATCAGAGAGTACAATGTGCAGTAGAGGTAAATCTTAGGTTAAGCTAAATGTACTTGCTAGCAAGCAAACTGTTTCAAAAAGAGAACTTTATTTTTAAAGGCTTTATTTTCTCTTTGGGTTTTGTACATTATCTTTTCATTAATTTTGCTGAACAACTTGCTGTACCTACTGTTTTTAATATAGTTGAGTTTGAGAAAACTGCTGCTTCTGAGTAGAAAGGTTTGCTGGACATCAACACAGTATTAACAGACTGCATTTGCACACGTGTGCGTGCATGCATACATGCACATGTGCACTTGCGTGTAGTGTGCTCAGTTTTCTATCTAGTTGTACATTATTTGCAACACAGACCCAAATAGGGTGGTATTAACCCCAAAGGGTATCATTTCAGTTCTTAGTTCTAAAAACCCACAAATACTAATTATGAAACTAAAGAACATAATTTTCATCAGTTATCTTTTACATCTTGTGCATATAAAAATGTATATATAATTCTCTGTACAGTATATAGTGAACAGTCCATCCGGAGTAACTTCTTCCTTGTGCATCTCTGAGATCTCTGTAGCATGTTCCTGAACCATCCTTCCTAGGTCTCATTTTGAGGATGTGGCCACTACATTCACACATGGTACAAGTTCACAAGGGTTACATCCCATGAAGAATGCTGTAGGTCATCTGCATATATTTGAGTGCCTTATCCACAAACTAAACTTTAAAGATTTATGTGCAAAGGTAACTTGTATGTTTTGGTGGTTTGGTGGTGAGGGGGATTATACTTTAAACATTGTGCCCCAAAACAAGACACGGTATTTATTTATGCTTCAGGCTCAGTGACTACAACCCATTAATGGCTCAGATATTCAAGTGGTCTAAACCACCATAAATCAACTAAAGTTAATGTAGAGCCACACCAGTTTACAAAACCGAGGACTTGTTCATTATATTTAGGTATGAAGCAGCACATCAAGGAAAAGCTGCAAGCAGTATGAAGCAATGTAACACAGCCTCTATGAGCACTTCACAGTGGCATTGTGGTCTTAGTATTGAATACAGAACCCAATTCAAGATCTCTGACTTAATATTCAAAACCCTTTTCAAGACTGGCCCTAATTACGTGAGTGTAGCTACTACTGTAACCTCCCAGGTATGTTTTGGTGGTACCCTGAAACTATCAACTAATAGCTTGTGTCCACAAATGCATAGGGAACAGAGTTTCCGTAATAGGAGAACTTGGATTCTGGAAGACCATCCTACAAGAAATGGGAATGACCAGGGACCACAGTGCATTTGGAGCTAACTGCAAACTCATCTTTTGGTTTAGCTTTTCCCTTAGTAAGTTCTTTTCATGCTCAGGAGACCCACCTGCATACAATCAAAAATTACATTTTTGTTAATAGTGAGAACAAATGGAAGAGTGATTTTGCTTGACTTCTCTTTAACTTTGGAAAGCACTTTGAGCCTACATATTAGAACAATGCAGGGATGTAGGATAGGCATGCATTTTAGCCTGCAGGTGGATGCATGATGAATACAAAGTCCTGCATGAGATCAAATTTGAGATTATCAGGCAGTGTTGAAGAAGTGTAGCTTGTGCTGCTGCTGACTCTAGTATAATTTATAAAATCATTGTATTGGGCTGTAGAATAATGATCAAAGGATCTACAACATGCTGTGTTTGAGTTGCTTGCTAAATATTGTGGTACTTCTTACATGTGTATCCAGATCCTTATCTTTGTATAAATGTTTATGGTTCCATTGAGGTTAATGAACGATGGCAGTTTACATCAGCTGAGGGTCTGTTACGTGCTTTTCACAGATGATAAAGCAAAACAATGCCAACAAACCCATAACTCTTTTGAACAGTGAGATGTTACAAAGTTATGACTTTTTTGGTGGTATTCCTTAGGTTTTTAACTCTGTTTCTGTTTCCTTATGAATCAAACTATCACAACCTTTTTACTGTTTTCATAGCATATTTCAGACTACTCCACCATGAAAAAATGGCCTTAAAAACATAACAAGAAATCTACAAACACTGAAACTGCTCTGAGATCAGCCTCCAATTGCTCACTCAACCAGCGCTGATGTATCTAAATTATATTCTTTGTCTGCTTTATGTCTAGTTTTATTGTTTGAAAGGAAATTGGGCAAGAACTGTTTTCTCTGAGGCTATGTATATACTGGAAGGTTACCATCATATGGTCTGCTAGCTTACAACAGCTGGCATTTCCATTTTATCAAAGCACATGTGTACCTGGGGGCTTATACTATTGCTGCATGACTTCATCGCATCTGTTGTGTTACTTGAAGCTAGAGTGTATCCCAGACCAGCAGAAAGTGTTCCCCTCGCCCCCTTCTGACATCATGTACTGACACATTTTTGCAATGAATTGTGCTTTTGCCACCACTAGAGAATTATGGGTCTCCAAGATGAATGTCCCATCATTCCCTTTTCCATGTTCCGTATTTTGCATCCTGTCATTTGTAAAAGTTCTACAGTTCCTTTTATTTTTTTCCCTCTCTCTCTCTGCCAAGTTGCCACAGTTCTTGTGTCTGGTTTACAGACAGGCTGCACAATTCTTCTGCATTTACAGCATTTAAATGACCATAATTGCAATAGTGACAGGTGGCACAATTAAGATTACAGAGGAAATCTCAGAGAATGAGTCAATAATACAGAGAGTGCAGGTTGCTACAAAGATTCACTGAGTGGTAGTATTATTTCTGAGACCTGAGAAATGAACACCAAGTGATAGGATTGTGTTGTGATGAACATCTTCATTGGCCACAACTTTTAAGATGAGAAGGCCACTTTTCTGGTGTTGTATTCCATGTTGGTCCCAGCCTTCCAATGTAGGGATGAAAATGAAAGCTATTCTGATGGTACAGTGAGGCTGTAGAAACTTCTGAGTGCAGACCGCTGTTGGTCTTAGTGGGGGCAATTGTCATGTAGTGGGCAAAGCCATTGAGCATATCCTGCTATGTCAATGGACATGAGCCGCCAACGTGAGGAAGCGGTCAGTAAGGCTAACCGTACCTTATGCATCTACAGATGTAGCACAGGTAGGTCCAGGGAGGTGATCCTTCCCCTCTGTGCGGTGCTGGTCAGGTCGCAGTTGGAGTACTGTGTCCAGTTCTGGGCACCACACTTCAAGAGGGATGTGGCTAAGTTTGAGAGGGTCCAGAGGTGGGCCACTCACATGGTCAGGGGGCAGCAAGCCAGGCCCTATGAAGAGAGGCTGAAAGGCCTGAATCTATTCAGCCTTCACAAGAGAAGACTGAGGGGGGATCTGGTGGCTGTCTATAAACTCACCAGGGGGGACCAGCAGAACATAGGTGAGGCTCTGTTTCCCCGGGCACCACCTGGGATAACAAGGAATAATGGCCACAAATTGATTGAGAGCACGTTCAGGCTTGATATCAGGAGGCATTACTATATAGTTAGGGCTGCCAGGCTCTGGAATGAGTTCCCAAGGGAGTTGGTGCTCTCCCCTACCTTGGGGGTCTTCAAGAGGAGGTTGGATAGGTATCTGGCTGGGGTATTATGGTATTATGGGGTATTATTGTTCCTGCCCAGGGCAGGGGGTCAGACTTGATGATCTGTTCAGGTCCCTTCCGACTCTAGAAACTGTAAAACTAACTATGAAACTATGTCTTGTGCACATGTTGCAATGTATAAGATGTAATAGAGGGATATGAAGCAATGAGTTTCCTAAACTGTGATGGACTGATATATAGAATTCATATCCCAAGATCAAGTTCCTTACATTGTACAACTGGCTGTATAAACAGAAAAAATGATGCAAGTGTTAGTGAATTACAGAGAATGTTTGAGAAACTTTAATGTTGAATGTATGCGGAAAGCATATAATTTATGCATCTTCAAAGACGTGACTTTTCCATGACCTCACCAGTATGAATGTACTGATTAGAGAAGAATGCCAGTAATAATTCTCGAGACATGGCCCCCTGTTTCATTGCTCTGACTCATGAAGCCTTCCACTACACACCTGGGGCATGAACACACATAACACTTAGTGTTTTATATATAGTTTAAGCCTAAAGTAGAAAGACATGCAAGCCTGTTACAAAGGTATAAAGCCACCTGGAGCAGTTCAAAAGTATACCTGATAAATCAAGTACTATTTTGAACTAGTTCACTGTTATCTGTGGACACCAAGCATTCTATGACGTGGGTTTAGTTGGTCCTTCAGGCATCCTGCACTATATTGCTCCTCCCTATGATGTTGCAACCGTCTGCTCTGGTATGTAGCCAGAACTCTACTGTCCTCCTCCTTCCTTCCCACCTCCCCTTTTTTGTGCCTTTTGTCAGCACCTGTTTTATCACTGAGCTCCCTTGCCCTGCTTATCCAGTAAATGCTATCTAACAATGAACTGTCCTCAGTCCCTACTTGACTGCAGCCCCTCATCATGCTCCCCACCCCCCTAGACCCAGGGAAGCAGTAAGTGTGGATCCTAGCACCTCTCTTCCCTCTCCCCCCAAACTCCTCAAATCAGGCAGGTATACTTCAGACTTTAGTCAATTGAAGTTTAGTGAACTCATGTTTAGGAGAAATGGGAAAATGGAAAAGTGAAAATGCCCCAGCCACATGTCACCCACCCCCTGGGAGCTCTAAAACGTGGGAGTAAGTATTTACTACCCATCAGTTGCAAAGTATGATGGGTACTCACTCCTACCTCCTGGTGTAAGAGCCACAGCACTTTATATCATTATAAAATCGTTCCCTATCAGTGACATTTAAGGATGGTTCAATTGTGATGTGTGCCTGCATTACTGGATAGTAGCAAAGAGAGATTCACTTCCTGTCTAAGTAGGCACAGGGTGACAGTGAGCACATGCTTTTTTCAGTTGAAAGGATGCTGGTTATGTCTCGTGACTAGGCTAAATCTCAGCAAGTCTGATATTCCTATTATTACTGGTGCATGCTGTGGATTACACAATGTTTGTGAAGCAAAAGAGGAAACCTTGCCCACTGGGTGGCAGGTGGCAGTGGACAGATTGTCTGCCCATTTTAAAAAAACAAGAGGTACGTGCAGTTAAATTCGGACTTTCTGCAGAGTTGTTCAGCCAAGGGTGACCTTAAAAGAGTAGGTCAGTGCTGCGTCTGAAAGTGAGGGGCAAGTTTTTTCTTATTGTGTGCACCATCTCAATAATAAGTAATAATAGCATATAAGATAATGGCATCCATTCTTATGACAGATAGTGACTTAATGTGCAGCACTTCAGGATAAGTGACCTAGTTATCTTAATCATTGTTTTTATTTTGTTTTATCAAATATGAATACTATGTGAAGGAGTTATGGAGATGGCCCCTGGGTATTTGGCTCCATATTAGTCTGCAACATTTTGGCATGTTGTTTGAGGAGCTTCATGAGACTGTGGTATCCTTCTTTGCATCTCATTGTCCTAAACATCCTGCAGCATGATATCCACCCATTCCTGAGCCTTCTCTCTCCGGCATCCACCCTCCTTTCTCTGTTTGCAGTCCCTATAGAGTGGAGAGCTTACAGGACAGGTCAGCTCTAGTATGTTTCTTTTGGCCGTGTGTAGACAAAATGAGAGGTGTGTGCGTACGACGCTTTAAAGTGGGCTAAATGCTTTTGTACTGTTTTAATGGCGTTGGTGTTTGCATGCCTCAGCGGCACATTGCATATGAATTTCAGCTGCTGTAGAAAATTCAGCGGCGTAATGTGCCTTAAATGACTTGGGGCGCAGCAAACTAAAACTTCTTTGAGGAGTTTTAGTTCGCTACCCCTACAGCTGCAGAGCAAAGCACTGGCTCCGCGCAATTCCATGGCTCTGCAGGAAGCCCTGCAGGCAGCCGAGCAGCAGCCCAGGAAAGCAGCAATTAGGGCTCCTGTTTCGTCCACACACACCCTTTGTTTCCTCCTCTGGGTCAGTTTTCAGCAGCTGTTGAGGTTGTCTCTCCCAAGGACACTTCAGCTGAGGATACGGAAAAAGATAGTTTATTAAATTGCAGTGTTACCAAAGGGGGACAAAAAAATTGTGAGAACTCCCTAAAAATGTTTTTTTTTTTCTTTTGAAGACCTTATGGGCAATCTGCAAAGCAGCTTGCTTCAGGGCAATTAAAGTTAATGTAGCGCCACACCAGTTTACAAAACTAAGGACCTGTTCATTGTATTTAGGTAGGAAAAGCAATGCATCCAGTTCCTTCTGTGCAGCTCTAGGCCTGGTGAGTTGCACAAAGTTTGTGTAGTCCCAAAATCATCAGGGAGGAAAGTTGATGAATGGCTATGAGTATTAGAAAAGCACAGTCCATATTGACAACATTATTACAGACAGCGATTCTTATGGTCAGCACATCACTCCTGAGGGTGACAAAGGCTCAGAGATGGTAGATGCTGCCGGCAGTTCAGGATTGCATGAGCTAATGGCTGCCTGACTGTTCAGTGGTGGTACCAGTATAACTCTTTGCTGAGTGACATGATGGAAGAAGCAGAGCTGCCATACTTAGAAATCATAAAGGATCTACTGGATTTTATTTATTATGTCTCTGAGGATAAAAGGGATCTCTTTGTACAAGAGTTCACAATACTTTAGCAAAGAAGCAAGGACTGTCAATGCTGCCTAGCATTGCAAGTCAAAGAAAAACACGCCCCCTGGGACAGGAATATGGGCTTTGCTGTGCCACTGTCCTCTACCTCTCCCTAACATGGTGTGACAGTGATTCATTTTAAACTGGGCTGCTGCCTTTAACATTTTTACGTGCTTGCAAAGTTTTCTTCAAAAAAAAAAATGTTCTGCCAAACACTGTGCCTCCAAGTAAATAGCCACTTGAATGCCTGCAAAGGAATATGTTTTATGTTCTTCTGCTGCAGTATGCAGGTCACTCTCTATTTTTTCCAATTTTTTGCAGTGAAATGGCTTTTTGATATGTTACAGTTAAAATGCTCCAAATGGTTCTAATGTTATTTTATTGCTAGTAGATGTTTGTGAAATAAAATGACAATTGTAAAAGTCCATTCTTTTGTCCTTCCAGTGAGTGAAAGGGCATCATTTTAAATAAGGAAAAGAATTGGAGGTTTCCAGATATCACCTCAAAATAAAAAATAAGAAAATGCAGTTAAGTCATGCAATGTAGTATTTACCTGAAACCACTTTTTTTCTTTGCTTCAAAGATCTCCGTCTCTGCAGGCGAGCAAGATTAACTTTTTTTTCCCCTTCCTTTTCTTTTGCATTGTGTACTTCAGAGATTTTTATCTTCTAGTTCATATGAGAATCCACAGGAGGGATTGAGGTGAAAGTAGTGTCCTCTCCAAATATGAAGCTCTTCGTAAAAAGAATTAGCCTATGATATAGCTCCACATTTTCTGTTCTGTGCCCTTGTCCTGTACAAATTTTAGATGACCCTTAATAAGTTGATCCCACATATAGGAAAATACATTTGTTTTATAGTTTTCCACGCATAGAATCTAGTTTTTGGGGAGTCATCTTTCTTTCTGCTGGGTCCAAGAAAGCAGCAGCAGGGGGATATGGGAGTATGCAGGCACCAGAGAGGGGCTTGCGGGGGGAGGTAGGGCAGTCCTGCCTCCCGCCCCGCTGTCCCTCCACAGTACTTGCCCTGCCCCCACACTAGGTTTTGTATTGCTTTGTGCTGTTATGTTCCTCCATGCTGGGTTCCTCGCCACCTCACCCCTTGTCCCTCTGCCACTTACCTTTTGCCCCCTCCCCTGCCATTGCCTGCCTCCGATCTGGACTCTGCACTGCCTTATGCCTTGGCGAGGGGGTCCCTGCACCATCTTCTGACTGCAGCTGCTGCATTTTTACCTGATACCCAATGCTAAGACAAGGCTTTGTTTTCCCCATGTTGAATGGGAGAGGGAATGCCATCTTGGAATTGAGTAAATACAGTAATAGGCTTGCTGCAGATCCCTTGCTTTCCCTTAGCATTGCTGCTTGTTTCTTTTGTAGCCCTTGGCTTGCATCTCTTCTGTAATGCCTGGAGAAACTTCTTTCATCCTAGGATGGCTTCCCAGCTGGGTGTACTGGGGCCTATTTCCCCTCAGGCAAAGGAAAACCAAGGTTTCTTTCCTGTTCTAAGCAGTAGCCACTGTGTTTTGGTGGCAGTCCCTATCTCCTCTGTTTGCTTACAAATGAAAGCTAGCAGTGCAAGAGGCATTTCCCAAGCATGCTGGGTATTTTTCTATGGCAGGGTGGAGACCAGTTATTCTCACCCCTGGACATTCAAAACCAGAGCAGTGACTCTTGCAGGAACAGAAGGATTGTGGGCCTGTGGTAGTAGGTGCACTCACCCTGTCATTGGATGGATAGCTGTGTGTCTGATAAGGGTTTGAGTTATTCAGGGAGACGGTATTACTCAGCCAACAGAAGACTGGTGTCTGGCTGGCTTAGCTTTGTGTGTGAATACATACACACCTATGGCAACAAAAGTCAGTTCTGATCAAATATAATATCCTAAGCAAATCCAAGAGCTGTATAGGGCTCTGCACTAAAGTTCAGATGCCATGATTATTGGACACTAATGTGTAGATAGACACAAAGCATGCTGACAGTGTTCAGTAAGTAAAAAGTAAATTACAATGAATTATTAATCATGAACTTACTCGTAAAAATTACCTAAGGGTACATTTTCTGTCAGCCAGCTCAACTAGAGATGCAAAACTGTGGTGGTAAGTTTCTCAGGCGTGAGTTGTATCCACAAATGAACAGTCACCTGTCAGAAAATGTGCTACTTAAATTTCATCCCAGTCTCTGAAGACTGAGCTTCTCTTTTGTTTCCTATTCCCTGTTGATTAACCATCACTTTACTGCTAGCTAGACTGATGGTCCCTCCATAGTATCTAACCTAAATGTGTGACAGTGACAAAGTGAATAACCTCTCAAACGTCTTCGGCAGTGCTGTTTTCTCGCACAGAGTTGTTATTTAGTCTTTTTATAATAATTTTCAAATTGCATATTTTTCAGACCAGTGACTCTAGAATTATTGTTTTTAACCAGTCCATGTTTGTGCAAAACAGAGTGTAAGTCTGTTGTGCTCCAGTGCAAGAGTATAAGGGTTTCTCCAATAACAAATAAAGTTAAGTGTTAAGTTTAAGCCTTTCTAGTGAGCATAGTGTCAGCATACTTGTGCACCTACTCCTGTACTCTAAAGAGCATGGGTAAAAAAAGGAAAGCTATGGGCAGAGAATAGGTTTGTTTGGTGGGTTTAAATATAATCATCATCTGAATAAGATACAGCTGTGTGCTCATTTCCTTGTCCATAGTCCAGCTTTTATGCAGGCTATAACTGAAGTGCCAAGCTCTCATTAAAACAGCCTCGGATGCCCCTCTCTACTCAGCTTGTGCTGCTGTTCATCTTTTTTTAAGCTTGTGCTTATACTCCTTTTTTCCCCCATTGGGATGTAGCTAAAGCTGAGAAAGTTGAAAAGACATTGTTAAGTACTTTGTTTGCTTCTACCCTATTTTTTTTACATTTTGGTAACATGAATTTTGAATGCTTCAGAATAAAAGATCTGTTCCTCTCTTGATTCAAGTCAGTGGGGATTTTGCTATGGACTATTAGGAGTAGGACAAAGCCCAAAATTTCTTTTGCTACCAAACTTTTCCTTTATCTGTTTGTTAATTTTCTTCATATCTTATGGAACACAAGCCTACTAGGTCTTGTTCAATTATTTTCTGCTTTGTGTACCAACAATAAATGAAGCTAGTGAAATTCTAGGAATAGAAATTCTTAGCAAAAGAATGTTTTTGCTCACTTGGCAGAAAAGTGCAGAGCAGAAAATGCTGTGGACCAAAACTTCATTAGGTCTCTAAAATGAGCATTAGCATGTTCCTGAAGAAAGTGTAAATGTGCGTCTCTGTTAGTTTTTGCATATAGATACACTTTTTTGCTCTGGAGGTACTCACAAATACTGCAGGAGAAATGTTAAACTCCATAGACTTTATACGCATCAGCACTGGCTGTTGACTAAATTTAGAAACTCTTCAGTTTTAACTTTAAAAAAAATAGTTTTCAGTTTAATAAAAAAATGCATTACAAGTATGTGAAAGATATCTATCTAGTTAAGTATCAAAAGTCAGGAAGTGATTGATTTAAGATTTCACGTGCAAATTTAAAGGCATCCCCTTATATTTATGAACTATGATATATTATGAGATTATACTAATTTGTTATTTGCTATACAGTATTATACAAATGCTGCTATGACCTTAAGTCTACATCTTGCAGTATTTCATTTTATTTTATATTTAAACTAATTTCATTATAATATTTTTCTAGTTTGTTTTTTAGGTAGACATTTTAATTTTTTCCCCATTATATTATCTTTTTGACCGTCAGCACAGTTTTATTAAACTTTGGACATAAAATGCAAAATTAGATGCCATGTATGCACCAGCAAATTTAATTGCTGCTCTTTGATGTTAAATTTAATTTTTAACATGTTTTACAAAGATTAGGTTACTTTTTTACTTTGTACATTTGTATAGATAATATTTAAATGCGTGTGTCAGACAGCCCAATACTACAAATGTATATTGGACATTAAAGGTGGGGGGGGAAGGTCATAGTACATTGTTTGAGAAGGTGCATGACTGTACTGAAAGAATTGCAGCAGAATCCATGCATACAATGTGGCAGAGTTTAAAAATGTATATATATATATTCATGAGCTCATGCAACATTAACTTGAGTATTTCAATGTCATGTTGACATGAGATTGTGTTGCAAAATCTAAAATCTCCTGTGTGGAGTGATTTCCCCTCTCTCTCCCTCCTTAAAGGTTTTGTTTTTTAAAGTATAAAGATTAGAAATATATTTTTTTCTACTGTATAAATGTTTGGTCAGACATCATAGACATTCCAGTGCACATTGGGGCAGGATTTAGGATTTGGCAGGGGATGTGCACCTCTGCAGTTCTCTGGTATCACACTTCCTATGTTTGATTTCCACAGGATGAGTCCAATACAAAGTTACCAAGAAGGGAATTTAGGACTATACTTGTAAAGGTATTTAAGTGCTTATTCTAGTATCTAGATTCCTAACTAGGCACTAGACTAGCTAAGGAAGTATGGGTTGTATGAATGGACTGTATAGTGGATAGAAAACTGGCTGGATCATTGGGGGTAGTAGTCAATGGCTCAATGTCCGGTTGGCAGCCAGTATCAAGTGAAGTGCCCCAAGTGTAGTGGAGTTCCCCACTAGTACAGTAAGCTGAATATGAGCCAACAGTGTTCCCTTGTTGCAAAGAAGGCTAACAGCATACTGGGATGCATTGGTAGGAGTGTTGCCAGAAGTTTCAGGAAAGTGATTCTTCCGCTCTATTCAGCACTGGTGAGGCAACATCTGGAGTACCGTGTCCAGTTTTGGGCCCCCCACTACCGAAAGGATGTGGACAAATTGGAGAGAGTCCAGCTGCGGGCAGTAAAAGTGGTTAGGGGCCTGGGGCACATGACTTCTGAGGAGAGGTTGAGGGAACTGGACTTATTTAGTTTGGAAAAGAGAGGACTGAGGGAGGAGTTAATAGCAGCCTTCAACTACCTGAAGCGTGGTTCCAAAGAGGATGGAGCTGGACTGTTTTCAGGAGTGGCAGATGACAGAACAAGGAGCAATGGTCTCACATTGCAGCAAATGAAGTTTATGTTAAGCATTAGGAAAGAGTTTCTCACAAGGAGGATAGTAAAGCACTGGGACAAGTTACCCAGAGAGGTTGTGCAATCTCCATCTTTGAAGGTTTTTAAGATCTGGATAGACAAAGCTTTGGCTTGGATGGTCTAGTTGTGCATGGTCCTGCTTTGAGCAGGGGGTTGGACTAGATGACCTCCTGAGATTCCTTCCAACTTTAATTTTCTATTATTCTAACTCCCATTGAAACCCTTTTTGAAATCCTTTTTGCTCATCCTCTATTATTAACATTCTAGGACAGGGGCAGGCAATTATTTCAGGTGGAGAGTCGCTTAATGAAGTTTGGTGAACTTTCGAGGGCCACATGGGTAGCCCCGCCCCTTGATAATGACCAGGGGGAGGGCAACAATCTTGGCACTGGAAGTCCCATCCCTAACCCCTGGCCTTGCCACTGGAAGTCCTTCCTCTTCTCTTGGAAATGCTCCTTTTGGGAGGGAGGGCTGCCATCTTAGAACCAGAAAAAAAAACAGATGACACACTAAAAGTCAAACACCTACTATAATCTATTTTAATTTTATTACAAAAAATGTTTGCTATGATTTCTGTTTGCATTTGGTATATAGAGGTGACTAAATAATAACTCAAAAAATAAATTCGTAGACTTGTATGCTGTGTGTGTGTATGCTGGGGTGTGCGTGGGATGTGACTGTGTGTGGGGGGGCATAGGATATGTTGGGGGTGTATATAGGGGGTTGTGGAGGAAGAATGTGGGTGTGTGGCATTTGTGGGGTGTGTGGGGGGGTTTGGGGATCCCCTCCACACACACCCCCCCCCCCCCCCCGGCACACGCAGCAGATGAGCGCACTCGTAGTGTTCATGCCTGGCACAGGCACTGCTGCCCAGCAGTGTGGCTCTGGCCAGCGCTGCATGTGAGGGGCACAGCCCGGCCAGGCCACCTTTATTACTGGTACTCCCCACTGTGCTTGCACAGCCCCCACAGTTGCATGCCACCAGGGGGACGATCCATGTGCTAGAGCCAGCTGCCTGTGCTGCTCTCTGCTGTGCAGGTCCCAGGACTTCATGGGGAAGCAGTGGCCAGGGCTCCCCTGCACTTCTGACAGAGGGACTTCCCTCCAGTGCTGCACAAGTGCAGAGGCTACGCATGTGTGGCAGGTAGCGCCAGCGATACAGGCAGCCTGGCCGGGCTCTGCTCCTCACTGCAATGTGCAGCACTGGTCAGAGCCACATGCCACCGGGCACCAGCGCCTGTGCCAGGCATGAGCACCCCTGCCTGCTGCTGCCAGGGCTGCATGCCATAGGGGGAGTATGGGGAGAGGGGCCCCACACTCCCCCACACGCTCCCTCACACCCACACACTGCCCACCCAAGCTCTGCACTGTTGCCACCCCACTGGGTGCAGGCTCCACAGTGCCCTCAGCCCCAGCCCCACACTCTTTGCTTCCACCCAGCTGCAGCTGTGTCGCTGACCCCACCACTTCCCTGTAGGCTATGTTGGCAGGGGTGTGTATACATGGGCATCTCGCTTCCACCCTCATGAACTGAAGGGCTGAGTAGACTACAATTAGTTGGTGGGTGCCCATGGGCCAGATGAAAGTGCCTGGTATTTTACCAGTCCCTGTTCTAGGATCAGTACAACCAACATGATAGTTGTTACACAGGTACACAGGCTAGCTGAGATTTGGTTATTATGTGGGACTGGAGGAGATCTCTGATCTCAGCCTGTGAAGCTAGGAAATGCAGAAATGAAATTTGTTTGATTGTAAAATCTGAAAAAAGTGAACGTTAGGGGGAAGAAAACATTTTAACACTGTTTCAAACTTCAAAAAAAGACACTTGATTTTTCAAACCTATACTTAGCAATGATTTGCCTACTATAAGATAATTAAAATGCAATGATATTTTAATGCATGACTTAAACCTCTAATTTTCTTTTCTTCTAGACTATACCTTCTGTAAAGCTTGTGGAAGATAGACATATGTGCTGCAATGGTGACA
The DNA here is from genome assembly GCF_000455745.1 of Alligator sinensis. Taxonomy (NCBI): domain Eukaryota; kingdom Metazoa; phylum Chordata; order Crocodylia; family Alligatoridae; genus Alligator; species Alligator sinensis. The sequence goes on from NW_005841937.1 coordinate 35,687, forward strand.
TAAATTATTAAACAGGACTGGAACAAGTTGTTGAAAGCTGTTTATAATTTTTTTAATGCTGCTGCTGCTTGGGAACAGTCTAAGGCAAGTACACAACATGAGTTTTATCATGAAACTTCACAGACATTTTCAAAGAACAGTTATCCTGCTTGCCACTTTTTGTATGGTAAGCATTGTTATTTCTGCTTACTATTTGTATAATGGCTACAAACAGGAAAATGAACTTTCTGAGATCTCTTCAGACATGGAATGTGGTGATTTTCAGCTGTTGCCATACAAATTGATGGAACTGAAGACAGTGAAGCCTGTTGATCCCCTGAGGACTGATCTTGTAGTGCTGGTGTTTGTGGAAAGTCAGTATTCAACACTTGGTCAAGATATAATAACCATTCTAGAATCCAGCAGATTTCAATACCACATAGAGATTGCTCCTGGGAAAGGTGATCTTCCAGTGCTTATAGATAAAAATAAAGGCAAATATGTTCTCATCATATATGAAAACATTTTGAAGTATGTGAATATGGACTCCTGGAACAGAGGCCTTCTAGATAAATACTGTATAGAATATGGAGTGGGTGTCATTGGATTTTATAAAGGCAGTGAGAACAGCTTGCAGAGCTTTCAGTTGAAGGGTTTCTCTTTTCATGTTCACAGCAATCTAGGTGTTAAAGACTGTTGTATTAACCCTCATTCCCCATTGCTTCATGTGACTAAATCATCAAAGCTTGATAAAGGCCCCTTGCCTGGAAATGACTGGACAGTATTCCAAATTAATCACTCAGCCTATCAGCCAGTGTTATTCGCAAAAGTAAAGGCACCAGAAAACCTTCCACCACCCGTCGCTAAAAGTGCTCTCTATGCCACAGTAGTTCATGACGCAGGACTGCACGATGGGATTCAACGAGTCCTCTTCGGCAACAACTTAAACTTTTGGCTGCACAAGCTGATCTTTGTAGATGCGGTCTCTTTCCTGTCTGGGAAGAAGCTCACGTTGTCCTTGGATAGGTACATTCTTGTTGACATAGATGACATCTTTGTTGGGAAAGAGGGAACAAGGATGAATGCCAATGATGTGCAGGTACAGTATGTGCAGAAACTACCCTTCTATTACAGCTAAGACTTCAAGTGTGAATTCTTATTAGTCAAATGAAAAAGTAATAAGATTTGAAACTCATGAAAGATGTAAATCTGCCCTCCAGCACCCAGCTAATATGCATGTGCTTGGTACAAGGGGATATGGAGTTAGAATCTTTCCTCACTGTAGGCTATAGAGTTCCTTTATGGTAAGCAGGTACTAGGGCTGTGCGAAACAGCACCATTTCATTTCGCCTGCTGTTTCAATGGGACAGTGTTTCATTTCAAGTTTTGTTTAGTTTCAAAAACACTGTTCTATTTTGTTTAGTCGAAAATGTTTCTCTGTTTCAACATTGTTTTGACATTTTGCCCATAGACTGTAATGGGGAAGCACAAAACTGCCTATAAGGAGATAGGTGCAGGGTTTTCTGGGAAACTGTACTTCAAGTTGCTGACAAGCAAAACTTGTGATGTGTGACTTTGTGTATGTGTTAAGGCACAGCTGTTTTTTCTGTCCCTCCCTCTGAGCACTGGGGTTGGAAGGGACCTCAGGGAAGGATCACAGTCACTGGCCAGCTGCACATGTCAATATCAGCATGGTCCTTCCCCACTCTTCCCCCTTCCTCTCCTTACTTTGTTTCCCTATGAGTGAGCCCAGCTTTGAAACTCAAAACACTTCTAAACTTTCGAAACGTTTCAAGTGCCCTTGTTTCAAGGCTGTTTCAAAGTCTTTCGTTTCGTTTCAATTTGGCTGTTTTGAGCTCAAAATGAGTCGAAACAGCCTCAAAACGAAACATTGGCAAAATTTCACACGGCCCTAATAGGTACCTCTGTGGTAGTTGCTGCAGTTCTATGACTGAGTTCAGTCCACAAACTATCCATTCACTCCATGTATGGCTGCTGGATCATAGCAATAAATTGACTGTCGCATCTCCTTTGCCCTTTCTGAAGTAGCACAGAAGCAGCCCTCATTGGACTAGGTTCTGCTCTGTGCTGAAGGTGGATACTCCTTTTGAGATCTCTGAATTCATCTCCCCTACCCCACATGGAAACCTTTCTCATGAACCCAGGGACCTCTGCATTTGTGAAGGTAGACTCTCTTACCAGCACCCTCAATTGCTGAAAAGTTAGTAAATGTCAGAGTTTGATTCTACAGGGTGACAAGCCCCTCCAGGTAGATGCTTCATTTGGTACTGAGGGAAAGATTTTCAGAAAGTACTCAACTCCTACCATGATTGGGTCCAAGAAGAGTTATTTTATATAAAGCTTGTATGTTGCCATCAGCTAGTCTCATAAACAGGAAGTGAATGTGTGTTGAACTGATAAAATATTTCAACATAAATTTTAAAGAACAGATTGAATTATTAATAGTTTTAAAAGTTTTTTAAATGTCGGAAGTTAGTGGTTTCTCTTGTCTACTTTTTGTGGTTCTAGCATTCAACCAAGATATTGTTCTTGCATGTTGGAAACAATTGCTGTGTTTTCCTAACTGGTATCTGAAAGGGGTTTTTTTTACCATTTTAAACTGCAAATACCCAGTGTAGGACCCATTCTTCCTCTGTGAGGATAAGAGTGACCATGAAGTGAAACGGATGGCCAGAGAATGCTTTGCAAAAAACTGAAGTATTTGATATTACTGCTAAAAAGTTATCAGGCATTTGTAATGTTTAGTACCCTGGTTATTTGTACTAAGAATCCCAGGAGATGCTTTGAAAGTTAGCAGTTTGATTGTTGAAAGAGAATTCAGGGAGAAAAGGATAGATATTACTGGGTAACTTTTTGGTTATTAAATTTTTTTTTAAACTTCACATAACTGAAAAAGAGAATCTTATTAAATTGCCACAACATGTAGCGAGCTATAATAATCTCAAACTATTGTGTCATTGAATAAAAGGTTTGAGACTGACATTTCTATGCTCTTAAAATTAAAACATGTAGGTCAGTCTGTCTGTTTTTAAAGAAACAGCTGCAACAAATATTACATTTTGAATGTATTTTTTATAAACTGTTAGTCACAATTATAAATTGCTTTCATCACATATAAAACCTTACAATATGTACCTCTTGGATACAAGCATTTTTCTAAAAATACTTATAGAAGCAAAAGCGAGCACTGTACTGTAACCAGTGTGTGTGTGTGTGTGTGTGTGTGTGTAAGTAAGTAAAATGGTTGCATCATTTCCTTTGTGTATGTATGAGAGAGAACTTAAATTAAAAATTCAGTTGCAGGAAAGAAAGGTATAAGGCCTGATTCTGTTCCTCCCATATCAGTGGCAAAATTGCCTTTGCTTTGAAGAAGAGCACAATTGGATTAATGAAATGCATAAAGATAAACTATGTAGACCCTCTTTAAAAAATAGTAAAGAGCTCCACTCTAATAGAGTCTAAGGATCTGAAATTTATGTTTCCTATTATTTCTTTTCGTGAAATACACCTAAAAATGACATTTTTTATTATGATGAAGTCATTTATAAACAACAGTAAACTATTGACTTCATTAATGACAGTCATTGGATATAAAACATGTTTTACTAATAGCTAAAGAAAATGCAAAAGAGTTGAATCCTGTTAATATCTCGTGAGACTATATATAAAATCAAATTAAAAGGAAATATAATATAGAAAAGGAGATTATTTAGAAAATTACAACAGAGACTATCATTCAAAGACAGCTGTTTTCTGAAACACTAGATTTTTTTTTAAAGCATTCACTTCATATCCTTAATCTACTTAAATGTAATGTATTCTATTAAACATGTTGTTAGCACTGTCAGATGCAATGCATCTCCATTACTATTAATATCGAAGAGTTATCCTCTGCAGTACTTTGACAAACTGAATGAATAAGGTAGAATTAATTTGAAGCAGCTGAAAATGTTATTGAAAACCATACTTGTGCATAAATACCATCATATTAGATACAAGTGATAGTGTTTTATTGAGTTCTGCTGCATTGACTAACACGGAGAATTGTGTGCCTCAAGTGTGAAAATAGCTGCCTAATTGTGATTTTGTATACATTCAGTACCCATGATTAACTAATTTCAGCTAAACTATCATTTAAATACTGTACTAACAATACTGTCATTGGGCTGATGCTCTTCTATGAAATTTCAATTAAAATTACAGAGCTTTTTGACAGAATTATTTATTCTTTCCTATCAAATGTAATGGTGTACATTTCTGACCATATAATTTCCAGTGCAGCTCTGCTAGAGTCTCACACCAGTCTCTAAATCACTAATGGTCTACAGGATAAAGGCAGTTAGAACAATTTGGCTCAGGTTATACTTGATTCTACACAAGTGCTCTGGAGAGGACTAAGTTCATAAAAGCTTTCCGTACCCCATGCTCCCCACTCAGTGGGTAGTGATCATTCATTTCACTGTCTTGGGGAGGGAGTACAGGATTCATCTGCATAGTTTGGATTTATCCCTTAGCTGTCTTAGTGAGCTTATGTATATCTTTTTTTCTTGAGCTATATATATCTTTATATATTTATATATATCTTTATCTTGTTTCTTGTGGAATTAATCTCCCTGCTTAGAAGACTGCCCCAGCAGTATTTAGGCTTAAAAATACATAGTAACTTCATTCTAGTTACTGACTTTTGATGAACGACAATCAGAATTGTTGACAGTGTAAATCAGTGCTCTTCCATACACCCTAAAAGAGAGGGCAGTAGTTACAAAACATACCACTGAGTTGAAGTAGTGCATATTATGGATTTACAGTTCATTTATAAATAGGGTTAGATACTCAAAAGAACTCAACATGTAACAGCTCTAATTCAGGCACCTAAATAAGTAGTCAGAACAATGGGAATTGCTGCATACTGAGCACTTCATTCAGGTGTCTGAACAGGAGCTGACTGATTTTGCAAATAGTTGTTTTAAGCCTTAAGTATACACGTGCTATTGCCCCAGTATAATTTTAGCTGTAAAAAGCTGAGACTGTGCATTAAATTGTTAGATTACCTAATCATTACTGATGTGTGACTGTCACTATATGAAATCTAGGCCAATAAGAGTGTAATCTTTCAATATGGCACAGTGAGTAACTGTCACTCCACATCAGCAATATCCATCCATCTTATTTTATTTACTTTGTCTTCATTTGTCATAATACAAAGAATACCAGCAGAAGGCAACATTGTTGCAACCTAATTGTCTCCCACTTTGAAAATAAACTGGGTAACATCACCTCAGTGTTCATTTTCAATATTTTTTTTCTTCTCTTGGCAGCAAGAGACCATTATCCTGTGACAATGTTATATTCTATTCACGTTATCTGTTTCTTTTAGTAGACTAAAAGCCTGTGCAGTGCAAATAATTCATTTAAATGGACATATAAAGACAAACCTATCTGGACATCCCTAGGGTAAGTTTATCTTGGTAGCCCATGGTTGTCCCAGTTGGCAGTCTATTAATTTAATATATCACTCTTTCATTATAATGATTTTTTGCAGCGGTTCTCAAACTCGGAAACATAAAGCTCTTCCAGGAAAGGTCCAAGCAAGAACATAAGGAAAAAATAAAGTGTGTGTGTGTATGTGTGATTTATATGTATACGTATATGAATAGATGCCCAAAACGGCTTACAGGAGGAAATTAACAAGCTGCTCTATTTCTGTACTTCTTTCTGAATAGCCACCTTCCCCCTCCACCCTCCTCCCCAAGATTGGATCTATTTTTTGTTTGTTTGTTTTTTAATGGAAAACTGTGATACTGTGAAGTGTTGGTGGAAAGTGGAAAGAGAAAAAAGTGTGCGCTTTCATTTTGCCTTGTCTTATTCGTTCCCCCTTTAAAAACAGACCATTTTTCCAGTAAGGGCAGTATTGATCTCCATGTCACTCTTCTGTTTTCTCACAGACCCAGTATTTCCCTTATGACCCTTAACCCTAATGAGCATACATGCTTGAGGTGGGGGGTTTCTGCCTGTTTTTGTTTTTTCCCCACATGGTGGTAGATCAGGCTGGATTTGTTTGCAATCTAACTCAAGGATTACTGAGGGCTTTTGAAAAGAAGAGACAGCCATCATTGTCAGAATTCATCTGTTACACGCAGTTCCTTCAAGAAGTATCCCAGACAGCTTAATATTGTTTATGTGTTTTTACCCTCATGTGAAATTGTAGAAGTGGATGGTCACTATTAGAAGGATACTGCATAATTGCAGAAAGGCCAGTTTCACACTGACCATATCCACTTTTTTGCAGGTGGCATGTGCTCTTCTATGTTCTAGTCTTACTTCTTTTTAGTGAGTATTAGGGTTTTGTGTCTTTGATAGATTTTAATCCATCTAGGAAATATGAGATCAATCCTCCAAGCCTTATTCATCCAAATAAAACTTACTTATATGAGTAGTTCTTTGGAATGCAACGGGACTACTTACAGGAGTAGGTAATACTCAGGAATTATTCAGGGGAGAAAGAGTTGCAGGATCAGACCATAAATCTTTGATGTATCTGTTCTATCTTTTGTTTTTGATGATATTTTTATTGGATAAACAGCACACACAGTTAAAGAAAAAATGATAAATCCATTGAAGAACCAAATGAAATGAACTAGTTCAAGACAATTTAGAGTTTGCAATAAGATCTACAAATAATTTAGGTTTCTTTACACATTTAAATGCAAGTGAGAAGATCATACAACCTGGAACACAGGCACAGGCTCTGTGGCCCATTATAATCCATTTGTACCATTCAGAAAGTTGAAAGATATCCTAACTTGGCTACAGCGGCAGAGTGCAGACTTCCACTGTTAAAGGGTGTCAAAGGGATAGACTGCTGGTCCATCACTGCTTCTGTCAGGACTGCTTTTCCAATTCCAAAGTGTCAGGAGCATCAGAGTATGTCATAGGCACATAGATGGACTCTGTCAGAGTAGCACTCCACTTTGCCCAATCTCTTCTGAAGTAAAGTCCAGCAACACAGTTCAGGGTAGACTGCTATAAATCACACCAGGATTAAGACCATCGATAAGAATTGGTTACCAGTTTCCTTGGTGCTCGCTCTCTCCTCATCTTCTGATAGAGGAGAAAATGAAGCCCGCAAGAATGAATTCCCAGTGTCTTCTACACACATAGGACATGTCCCCACATACAGGGGTGTGTGCATGCAATGGCAAAAGTAGTAGCAGCACAAATTTGTGCCCCTACTTTTTGCCACAGTGCATGCCCCTGCATGTGTACTTTGGTGTGAAGCAAATTGCCCTGCTTCAGGAAAACTGCCCTTTCCCTGCTCCTCCCAGCATGCTGAAGGAGCCAGAAGACAACTAAAGGAGTAGAGGACCGAGCCTCCATGTCTGCTGATGCACGCTCCTGTCGCGTGCACTATACCACTTTTTTCATGCCTTTTTTTTTCACTACTGAACTGCAAATTTGCAGTGCGGGACACGCTTTAATTTTTCAGGCGTGTGGTTTGTGGTGCTGCAAAGGTTTGTGATGTCACAAACCACGCATGCCTGCACGTCTGTATGCAGCCGTGCTGTCTGTATGTGTCCATGAACAGTTATTGTTACCATGACATTAAGAATGCCAGGCAGCAAGGGGGCACCCTGGAGCCCTACACAGTGTGCTAGTACAATACTATGGGGAGGTGCCTGCCATGCAGTGCAGTCAAGATGGGGGCATATGGTATGGTGGGCAGAGCACAGGGGCACTGGCATGGTGCAGCAGAGGGTGCCTGCTGTGCAGCACAGTAGCAAGGCACGTGGTGTGGCGTGCAGGGCCCAGGGCTACTGACACAATGGGGGTCCAGTCCAGCACTTGGCAAGTCAAGCAGCCCCTGTGGTGCATTTGTAACCAGGAGACATACAGGCCCTGACCACTCAGAAGTCAAGACAGCTGCTATATGTAATAGTGATTTTTCACACCAGAGGTAATTATTAGCCCCAAAGGGTATTTATTTACATCAGGGGTGGGCAATTATTTCAGCTGGAGGACCGCTTACCATGTCTTGGCAAGCTGTCAAGGGCCGCAAGGGTAGCCCCACCCCTTGACAAGTGCCCCGCCTCCTGGTCACCATCTTGGGGCTGCAAGTCCCGCCCCCTAACCCATGACGTTTGCCACCAAAAGTCCCTCTCCTTGCCCCCCAGAAGTACTCCTTTCAGCAAGGAGGTTTGCCGTGTTGGAACCAGAAAAAAACTAAATTATATTCTAAAAATCAGACATCTACAACAACATTAATTAATTTGATTTTTTTTGTTTAAATTGTCATAGAGGTGATAGTATAATAGCTTAAAATGAAGTTTTACTCTTGTATATTGTGTGGGGGGTATAGGCGGGTGGGTATAGGTTGGGGTGCTGTGGGTGTGTGGGGGCAGGGTGTGAGTATGTGGTTTGTGGAGGGAGTGGATAGGTGTGCGGGGTGTGGGTCAGTATGGAGTTGGGATGTGGGGGTGTGTGTATGTGGGGTGATGCAATGGGGGGTGTGGATATGAGGGGTGGGTATGGAGTTTGTGGGGGGTGCTATGAGTGTAGGGGGACGGGTGGCTGGGGAGGGTAAGTGGCAATGCATAGGAGGTGCATGTGCACCCCCTGAGAGCGCTGTTGCACCCCCTGACAACCAGCATTCTCTGCTTAGGTGATGGGTGGGGGGGGGCAGGAGGGAGTGCTAGTGCGCCCCTGAGAGCACCATCTGGGGAATGGGGGCACCAGGAGAAGTGCCACTCCCAGGCATACCACTGGCACTTCTGGGTCAGTGTGATCGTCGCAGCCTCCCCTGTTACTCAAATTGCCAATTGCTCAAATTACGAGCGAGACTTTATAAAGGGGGATAAGGCAAGGTGCCACATTTATTGATCATATGAGTTAGACATAGGGGTTCGGGCTCACTATTCATACAAACACACATAAATCATCATACATGTTATTACACACAAGCATACACATAAAACAACTATTTCATCCACATGTACACTAGATATAGTTACCAGCAATAGTTGCTCAATATCAATCCAGGGTGGCCAACCCAGCATTACTGAGTAGATGATGATGATTTGAAGATAGCAGATTTAAAGATAACAGCTGGAGCAGGGTGAACAGATGCATCTGTGCTCTGATGAAACAGCAGTAGAGAAAGAGACTCACCCAACTTGGCATTTTCAAAGTGTTCTTTTAGAGGGACTGGCAACCTTTGTTTCAGTGCTTTGGGGTTTTTTTATACCCAGCTTCTGTTTTGGCAGTTGTTCTTCTTTTGTCTTTAGCTTATCTTAGCCCTGGAGTGTTTTTGCTGCCCGTCTGGCAGGATGGGTACATTCGCTCTCCTCGTTATCTTCTTTGTGCCCTAGGCTTAAAAGGGATTCTTCAGCCATTCATTAATTAGTTTACTGACCGGTAACTTACATTTGGTGCCTTGTTGATTACATAAACAGTTGCATTCTTCTTCTCCCATCTCTATGCCATTCTCTCATCATTCACCCCATAAAGGCTATGCAGAGTTCATTCACTTATGTCAAGCAGAAGGATACAAAATGGAGTTTTTAAGTTGCTTACAAGACGAGACTAACATGGTTACATTTCACTGTTATTGCACTTTATGTTAACAGCAGCCACATTAGTTCATGCTACACACTCTTCCCCCCAAGTCGCTGACTAGCTGCCAGCAAGGCAAGTGCCCCCCCTGACTCAGGAGGCACCAGTTGCCCATGGTGAGGTTTGTAGCATTTGTAGATGGGGAGGATTTGCCCACAGCACACATGCCACAGCAGGTGGAGCCTCTGTCAGTGCTCCTCCAAGCCCAGGCTCTGCACTCCTGCCACTCCTGGCCCTGGGGCACTGGCACAGGCCCCGTGCTCCCACTCACAGCCATTTTCCCCTCCCGTCTGCCACTGCTGTCCTCCTCCTGCCATTTCCCCATCCCCTCCCCACCCGACACTCCAGCACCATGTTCCAGCTGCATGGCCAAGATCACAGGAAGCAGCAGGAGCTGAGCTAGCCTGGCTGGCACCGCACAGTGTCAGCCAGGAATTGCTGGGGCCAGGCCAGCTTCTGCTGAGTCCTGCAGTCCCAGCACTGCAGCCAGGAACCACATGGTGCTGGTGCAGCAGGCAAGGAGTGGGGTAGAGTGGTGGCGGCAGGCAGGAAAGCAGAGAAATGGTGGGGGCAGGTGGGAGAGCAAGTGGCAGCGAGTGGGCACATGGGAGTACAGCGACAGCTGGGCAGAAGCATGGGGCCCATGCCGGTGCTCTAGGGCCAGGGCTGGCAGGAGCCGGCGGCGGGGGTGAGGGGGCGGTGAGCAGGAGTGCGGGGGCTGGGCTGACAGGGATGCTATGGAGCCAGGCTGGGCTGTGCCAGCAGATTCAGCCTGTGGGCCGTATTTTGCCTACCCCTGATTTACCTTGTCAGGGGAAAACTCAGGTTTGAATCCCTTACTCAGTTTGCTTTGGTGCAAGCGGACATCATCAACGTCAAGCTATAAAAGCAGTTTTTCTTTGGCTAAAATAAGCCATTAATCTGCTGTGTAAGGGACCTAGATTCTTGTCTGTGTTTCAGATCAGACAAAGCAGTAATTTAACTTAGGTCTCCTTTATCTGAGAGAAGTGTCCTGATGACTGAGTTAGTGGCTATGTGGCATGTGTGTAGTCTCTCTTTCTTTTGTGAGTTATTTGGTTTAAACAAAATTCTGACGTCTCAAATTTTTATATAATGGAATTCCAATTTTCCTGTAATCCAGAAGCTAACACATGCAAATACTTTTTATTGATTTTATTGAATTGAATAGGAATTGGTCATTACTTTGACTTTTTTTCTGTTAATGGGTATCATTACATGACAACATTGAGGTATGTTTTAAGCTACTCTGTTAAATTTTTTGAAGTATCTTTCTTCTCTATCACTTATATCAGGTACATAAAAGGATATAATAGAACTTACACATATTTAAAACACACCACTAAAATGCACTTTTTAAAAATAGTATGAAGGAAATAATTGATTATGGCTTTTCAGTTAATTTTGGCAAGAGTTGCTTGTGTAGTTATGTGTGTATGTGTGTTACAGGGTGGTGGGAAAGGCTATAAAAAACCTTAAACAACTAACAGAATACATTAGACTGTTTAGCAGAATTTTCCAAAGAAAATTCAATAAACAAGTCTTCAAAAAGTCTTTGCATTTTAAAGGGGGATTGTTTCTATGTTTTTATTTTAGTTTATTTTTAAAGGTCCTTGTAAATGAGTGACAGCTCATCAAAAACAAATTCTAGAAAAGCGAAGTAGATAAAATAATATTTATTAAATGGATATTAAACTGCAAGTTTTTTACATAGCCAGATATGAGTCTTCTTGTGAATGCATAATATTGAAAAATTTGTCTTTAGAGACCATTTAAAAGGTGAGGAGGGCAACCTGTACTATGGGTGCCACAGCTGGCATGGACAGCCTCTGTATATGATATGCAGCACACTGGGGAGAGGGCACTGGGACACTGGGGAGAGGACAAGCAACAGTGGCAGAGCAGGGAGCAAAAAGCAGACCATCAGATCAGGCAGGGAGTGCAGGGCAGGAAACTGAAAGAGCAGCAATAGTCTGGGTAAGAAAAAGGGATAGGACTGGCACATGGCGAAGGTGTAGAGCTAATCTGTGACATGCTTGTCAAAAAGTTGAGCCCCCACTGATTTACAGTATACACTATTATCTGATTGATTTTAACTATTTGCAACTTCCTCTTGTGTTGAAGGCTTCTTGTATTCCAGATTTATTGGCCAGCTTATTTTTACAAATTTTTAGTGCATTTTGTATATGTATATGTTCCATCTTTACAGTTTACACAGGGTATTTATTGTATTTTATGATGAGATGTCTACAATAATAAGTAAAATGGATAAAATATCTTAAAAGATAGAATGGACAAGGAATGTTATTAACTGTGTATGTTCCATTTTTCCCTTATTTCCTGGGGGGAGCGATTTAGCTGCTAAAGCATATTATTTCATATGCAACACTTATGGAATTTTATGCATTATGAGGTAGTAGGCATATTATACCAATTAGATCTTAAAATTATAACTTTAAACTAAATTATGAAAGCTGCTCAACAGATTTTATACACTGCTACCAGTGCATAGAACATTTTGTCAATCAGATATATTAACATTTTAATATGTTGATACAGAAGAACTTGGCCTACACACACAGTACTGCTGTAAATTTCATTGCAGTAGAATTGTTTATGATCTCTACTTTTTTGCCTTAAAAGTGGTATATTGGTGATGATGAACTGGAGCGTGAGTTGAAAGCCACTGTCCACAAGGAGAGAACTACAAGCCAAGCAGGCGTTCCAAGTACAATATCTGTCTTAATCGCAATGCTTCTGGGCTTCCCTGGGATCGTGAACCATAGTACACCTTTCAAAAGAATGTCAGTGTGAACACCTGTCCTTTCCCCCTATCTTCCCTCTTCCCCAATCTACGTCCATCTAGCAATGTGAAGATGGCTGTATGACTACAGCCCCCACATGGTCCTTTCCCCTCCCACTGAGGAAATTATAATTTTCTTGGCACTAGAAATAGCTCATTGTTACTCTCAGAAAATACAAGAACTGGATTTTTATTTAGCCCCTGTACAAAAATGAACATTGGGACTGCTTTCCATGCCTCCTACCTTTGTGCCTGTAGGTAAAAGTAGTTTAATCTATTTCAAACCTGTTGCATCTATTTCATGGAATAAATTTAGTACTATTTTAAGAGACTACTTACTTGGATTATACACTCTGCCAAATACTGAAGGCCATTTGCTTTGAATTAATTCTGGGTTGCCCCTGTAAGCAAAGAAAAAGAGGCCACATTTTTCCTTTGTACAACTGATCATGAATTGGCTTATATCCCGTATGTGATTACACTTCTTGCTTAATGCTAGCATGCTTGTAGCCCAGGGGTGGGCAAAATACAGCCCACAGGTTGGATCTAGCCCACCAGTTGACTGGATGCTGCCCTTGGCTGCCCCCACCGTGCGCTGCATTGGGTCAAGTCCTGCCTGCTCCCACCTGGGGCAGCCTGCACTGCGCTCTTGCCTGCACCTGGTTCTGGCCAGCATACACAGCTTTCTGGCGGGACTGCTCCTGGTGTGCCTGTAGCTGCTTGGGTACCATTTAGCTCATTTTCCTCCTCTTGCCTCTGCTGCATTGCTCCAGGCAGCAGGTAGGGTGAGGAAGCAGCGGCAGATTTGGGCGGGGGAGCTACTGCTGGGAAGCTGCTGCCCCAGCATGCATGAACTCCAGCTCCAGCTTCCAGCTACTTTCCACCCATTCTGCCTGTCTGGCACAATGAACAGCCACCTGCAAGCGGCCAAGTAGGTGGAAGGCAGCCCTACTGGGAAATTGTGTGTGCTGGCCAGGGCCGGGCACAAGCTGCAGCTGGGTAGCTTGTGGGCTGGATGCGGGGTGGAGGGAGCGGACGACACCTGCACCACCTGGGCTGCATGTGCCCCCTGCCTTCCCTCTCCCTCCCCTCCCCCCAACACTGGCTGGCTCCCAGAACCTAGCAGATGGGCAGCGAGCCCACTTGCACACACCCACCCTCCCCCACACACACACCATCCTCTCACACACACAATATACAAGAGTAAGACTTTATATTGGGCTGTTATGCAATTGCCTCTTTTATACACTATTCAAACATAAATCAGGACAAAAATTATTTTTCTAAATAAAATTGAAATATGTCATAGTGGATGTTTGATTTTTAGTATACAATTTGGTTTTTAGCTGTAATTAAAATGCCATCATCTGAAAGATTGTATGTGCGTGTCCCTCACTGCTGCACCAAGAATCATGAAGTGGCCCTCCAGCTGAAATAATTACCCACCTCTGATGTAGCCACTAGGGGTTAAATCCTACTCTACTTGTGTCTAAATCTCAACTACATGATCACATGATAGTTTTTAGTATTTACTGTTTGGAATTCAGCTCTAGGTGTACAAGTGTCCATGTGCCTACTGCACTCCAGCTGGGAATATATACTTGGGAGGCCACATAAGTTCAAAATGTATAGCCAGGCAGAAACTCATGACTAATGGGCATTAGACACTGGAGGAGGATGAGGGCTTTTCCCATGCTTAGCCCACTTATTAGGCTGTAAGAAGCAGGAGACTCAGGTTCTAGGACCCCTCACTTGCAGGGGATTTGAACCTGCGGTTTCATAGATTTCATAGACATTAGGGGCTGGAAGGGACCTTGTAAGATCATTGAGTCCAGGCCCCCCCCCAGGCAGGAAGTCAGCTGGGATCAAATGATCCCAGCAAGAAAATATCCAGATGCTTTTTGAAAGAGTCCAGAGTAGGGACTCTGGGAGGAGTCTGTTCCAAAACCTGAACACTGCACCGTAAAGTACTTTTTTCCTTATGTCTAGTCTAAATCGACCTTCCTGGAGTTTATGGCCGTTAGACCTTGTCATCCCCTGGGGTGCTCTGGTGAACAGGTGTTCCCCCAGATCTTGATGCACACCCCTTATATACTTATAGGCAGCCACCATGTCACCCCTGAGCCTGCGCTTCTCCAAGCTGAAGAGTCCCATAGCTCACAGCCTCTCTTCATAAGGCCTGTTCTCTTGCCCTCTGATCATGTGTATGGGTCTCCTCTGGACTCTTTCAATCTTTTCCATGTCCTTCCTAAACTGTGGAGACCAGGTTTGGATGCAGTCCTCCACCTGTGGCCTCACCAAAGCTGAGTACAGTGGGAGGATGACACCCTGGGTCTTGCTCAAGATGCATTGGTAGATGCAAGCCAGGGTTTTGTTTGCTTTGCCAGTTGCGGTATTGCATTGGTGGCTCATATTCATCTTTAGGTCAATCATGACCCCCAAGTCTCAGCCGCGGTGCTAGCAAGTGTAGCATTACTGAGCCTATAAGTGTGATGCAGGTTTTTTATTCCTGAGGTGGAGCACCTTGCCTCCGTATTGAATGCCATCAGGTTTTCATCCACCCCCCTTGCAAGCCTATCAAGGTTAGCCTGGATCGCCAGCCTATCCTCAAGTGTGGGCAGTCTTCCTCAAAATTTGGTGTCATCAGCGAACTTGGCCAGTCCACTTTTGACACCAGTGTCCAGCTCATTTATGAAGACATTAAAGAGTACAGTTCTGAGAATGGAGCCTTGGAGAACGCCACTAGTCACCGAGTACCATGTTGATTCAGTTCCATCAACTACCACTCTCTGGGTCCAGCCTCAGAGCCAGTTTCCCAGCCATCAAACTGTGGAGTAGTCGAGGCCACAGTTGCCCAATTTCCATGAGGACATGATGGGACACCAGGTCAAAGACTTTTTTAAAGTCCAAATATATGACATCAACCTCTTCCCTTCTGTCCAGGTGATACGTCACCTGGTCATACAAGGAAAGTAGACTGGTCAAGTAAGACATACCTGCAACGAACCCGTGCTGGCTATCCCTCAGAATATTGCCTTTTGTTGTCTGTCAAGAATGGTTTCTTTGATCATTTTTTCCAAAATCTTCCCAGGGATTGAGGTCAACTGATTGGCCTTGTAGTTTCCTGGGTCATCTTTCCTCCCTTTCTTGAAAATAGGCACCACATTGGCCTTCTACCAATTTTCAAGTATTTTGCCTGAGCACCATGAGTTCTTGAATATCCTCACCAGTGGCTGTGCTATGATGGCTGCCAGTTCCTTTAGCACTCTTGGGTGCAACCTATCCAGACCGACTGATTTATGGGGTTCCAGCCTCTCAAGATTCTCCCTTATAAGATGCATGCCAGTGGCGGGCATATATTCATCTTCATCCTGGTCACCCCACATCATGTTCAGCAAGGTGGTCCCTTTGGGCTGGTGAAAAACCGGTGCAAAGTAATCATTAAGCAGATTGGCTTTTTCCTGGGTGTCAGTAGTCTGCTGCCCCAGCTGGTTTAGCAGGGGTCCAATGTTGCCCTTGTTTTTCTTTTGACTCCACACATACCTGAAGAAAGACTTTTTTTATTGTCCTTCATATGTGTAGCCAGATGGAGTTCAGTTGCAGCCTTGGCTTTTCTACTTTGCTCCCTGCATGTACGTACCAATGCGGACCTCCTTAGTAATCTTTCCTGTCCTCCATCCATTATATGCCTCTCTTTTTAGATGTAGGGGGTCCATGAATTCCCTGTTGAGCTAACGGGGTTGTTGATCCCTTTTACCGCCTTTGGTTTTGCAATGTTGATAAAAAAAAAAAAAAGTCTACATTTTATTTTATTTATTAAAAAAGAAGAAAAGGATATGTGCCTTTGTTAGGAGTTTTCTTTCCAGTTCAGAATCATTCACACTGGTATTGAAAGTGTGAGAGTGCTTGCATTTTTGTTGATGCATCTGTTCTGAAGAAACACAGAGGATTTAGGTTTCCCATCCTATCAGTCCAATGTCTTGTATTATCACTGTGTTAATTTAATATTTTTTTAAACAGAGATCTTGTGATATAAGAAGAGGTTTTGTTGGACTTTGTAATGCCACCTCATTGAACCTGTGAGGATTCTGTATTTATTTCATTTTTAAAATCAGTTATTCTAGTCCTACTATTAAAAGCTCTCATTATCAATATGATAAGATCTCTAGGGACTCCCACTGAAGTCACTGAACGTTTTTTTATCAAGTTTAAATGGCAGAATGATTCCTTGATCACCTTGATCCTTGATTCCTTGATCAGTCAGTATTATTCCTTGGGTCTTTTTTCCATCTGTTCCTAAAATACTAAACATCTTTGATTCCAGTTGAAGCCAGTGGGAATTAATACATTCAGCACTTTGCCAGAGGCAAAGTCCTGCACATGGCTGGGCCCAAGAGAATCATATTGACATAGGCTTTTTCCATTAGTAATTAACTAAAGGTATGTACCCCCAGCTGCTAAATATTGAGAGAGGTTTTAGGACAGCAGCTATCTCACAAAGTGGTTAATGGGTTAACACAAGATAATATGAGTTATCTTTCTTCCTGCTTCATTTGTCAGTGCCAATTGATCTAGTATTATTTCGAAGTAAAAAACAAACAAACAGAAAACCTAACATGGTAGATGTTAAGATCTCAGATGTTAAATCCTGAGATTGGGTTCATTGTTTATTTAGTCTTTCTTCAGGCAAACTCCTATTAGAAGATTGTACCATCTCCTCCCATTGTGATTGCAATGGCAGAAGATTCAGGAAAGGAATATCTACACAGATGAACTAGAAGCATTAATGGTTTTTGTTTTGGAGGGGGGGTTGGTGGGAGGGGTTGTTTGTTTTAATAAAGCTCTTTTTTTTTCTCTTTCTAATGAGGAGGGCCAGGGAGAGAGATGACTAACTTTAGAAATGAATGTGTGTAGAACAACTTCTATTGCCTTATATGAGTTGCCTTATGTTTCCATTTTAGCATTTTGTAGTAGAGAGTAATTCCGTTTCTCCACCACTAATGTTTTCCAATCTGGTTTGCTCAGTGGACCTTTCCTTTGATGGACTATGCCAGGATACTGTCAGTACATGCTGTCTTCTGGGACTGTCATTTATTTTCAATAGAAGACCTTAATTAATACGATTAGAGGGATGTAGAGGAAGGAAGTTGCTGATTATTTGGAACACCCCTTCAATACACACATGCACGTGACTATTGAGAGATTTCTTTCTTTTAAATAATGCACTGTAATTCTAAGAGCTGATCTGCGGAAATAACATAGAAAAGAAATATGATTCCCTTTATACATAATGAAGGTGAAGACTTAGAAGCTTGTCACATACTACATGCAACAGGAAGGCTTTGTTACATGTGTAGTAATTTGTTGCCATTCAGTAGGCTTATTAGTATTCACAGGAGAAGGTTGTTATGATCTCATTATTTTCTCCCCCAGTGGCCAAACCACTCTAATTAAGTACATTTAAAGGAAAAAAAATAATGCCCTCCCTGTCTGTGTCCTCATTAAGTGACTGCTACTGATGCACTGAGTGTTACAGTTTAACTCTGTATTATAAAACAGGACACTGTATTGCTTTTCTTGCTTGTTATCTGGTATAAAAGCAGCAAGAAGTTACAGCACTGGGTTCCTGAGTGCACAGCTGTTTGGAGCTATATATGGCTATATAGAATTCCAGTGAAAAAGTATTGCTTTTGTGAAGTTGATCTTGATTCTCACGTTTCAAACCATAATTTCCATAGTTTGGTTAGTGTACTGCATGTTATTTTGACAGTCATGTATATTTATTAATTTCCACTAAATTACAGGAATATGATTTGTTTTAATATCCACCATTCTTCTCAATATCAGTCTATATGTTGGTATCTTTAGGTTGGATGAACTTTTCTAGTATCAGGGGTTTGCTTGTTGCATTCTCACCTTAGTACCTGATGGTATTATAATTAAGGGCTATGTTATTACAGAATTTATAAACATACATTCCATCCAGTATAGACTGAGCAAGCACCAATCTTTGTTTTTCTTTTTTTCTTTCTTTCCCCCAACACCTTTTCTGTTTTTCACCAGAATTAGTTTGATTATGCAGAGATGGCTTTCTGTTTGAGATGACCTTAGTAAAAGGTATCCCTCTTTCAAAGAACCCCATGCATCCTGTCCACATCCTACCCAGTAATCGGAATGCCATTATTAGTTCACTATCTATGGTTCAATGGCATATGGTTATAGTAGGGACAGGATTCCTTAGCAGCCCCATTCTCCTCAGAAAGTTATGCTTCAACTTTATTGCTGCAAATACACATAGGTAAAAGTATCTGTTCATGGGCAGGGTGGAAATGAATGTTGCATCATGCATGTTATTTTGTATATGATGCAAAAATCTAGGTCTGCCCCTGATTGGGTATGGTCATGAAATTACAGTATCTCTCCAAAATTTAATAAAGGGAAAAGTTGTTTTTAAAATAAAGTTAAAAAACTGTTGGCCAGAATAAGCGGAAATCTCATTCTTCTACCTAACACGTTTATATATACTAGAAAATATTCTCCATAAATTAATAATGATGATGATGGTAAAGAAGTCAGCAGACTCTGCACACCTGTATGGTTCACCCCTCTGCACCGTAGTGTAAGCAAACCAGCTGTAGTCTGGGTTTTTTCAAATACTGTACTGACCTAGTCCTGCTGCTTTAATAGGGTAGAATAAAAATGCTATGCAATCAGCAAATATAATTACCTGCAAACAAATTTACAAACAGCAAAACATCAAGGCTAATAAACCCAATCTAGTAACTTCCCACTCCTAAATTTGTATCAAGACAGAACACAGCTTAAAAAAATGACAGAGCAAATTGGTAGTGGGGCGGGAGTGTGTCTCATTAACCCCCATTCCTCAGTACAGAAAATTTCTTTTCATCTCAGTGGTTCAGTCAGGGGAAAAAAGTCCCTTTAACTATGTGACTGATTCTTCAAGTCACACTTACACAACAAAGAAAAAGATATCTTGGTTATCAGCTAATATCGAGTTCCTTTGGGAATTCCAGTATAATATCTGTTCCTAATTCCAGCTTCTTGTTCTCTGCAAACTTCAAAATGATTTTTTTTTGTTTTGCTTTTTTCCTTCTTTTTCCTAAGATAAAAGTATTACCATGTTCTACAGATGGTATTATAGACTTCGACACCATTAACCAAAATTCCCATTTAGTCCTTACAAGATTCCTTTCCGATTAACTTATCACTAATTCCTCTGCAAGTTTTGCAGCTGCAGATTATTGCTGCATACTTGAAGAGAGCCATAAAATAGTAAAATTGCATGTATTAAAAATTTGGCAGAACAACAGGTGACTTTTGTCTTTCACCTTCATTGTTTTTAGGTGGAAAGAGATTATGTCCCTGATCATTTGCCAGCTCAGGGGTAGCAACTGTGTTAAGTGATTCTGTTACTTTTGCCACTGAGCCTAGCTCTTTTGGCAAATGAGGATCAGCTCCTGCATTTCTTTTCCTTCCTCCTGCTTCCCCCTCTTTCCCCCACCCCCTCCTGCCCCCACGCCCCACCCCCCGCAGCTTCAGTTAACTAGGAAGTGACTAAAGTCAGGATTTCACTAGGTGCCTCACCTTGAACTTCCCTCAGACTCCAGTTGTAATAAGGTTTTTATACATTATCTCCAAGGTAATTGAGATGGTACTATACTGCCTAGATACCATACTTTCCATGGCCAAGTTCTTGCTGCTCCACAACTGTTTTTCCTATTCCAAATCCTTTGTCTTTTTGTCTTGATAGTTGTCAGGGACTCTAGTTTTTTTCTAAACCTTTAATCTATCTGTATAATGCAATGACTTTAAAGAACCTAGAAAGTAGATATAATACATCTACCACCTGTGCATAATATAGTTAGAAAATGCCTGACATATTTTACCTCCGGGGAAAAGAATATGAAAAATAATGTCTTATTTGGCAATTTCTGTGCTCCAAAAATCCCAAACCAAAGGAAAATAAAACCCAACAAATCCCTAATCCAAAAAAAAGAGTTAAACTTAAGATATACGTTCCCCTGATTTCTTGCATCTTTTCAGTTCCTAACGTAGCTATGGTTCTGTAAAATTATTTTTCTAAAAATAGGTTACAGTGAATTAATCTTTATCTACTTGAACAGAGAACTGTTTGCATTGTAATGGTATCATCATGGCATACTTTGAAAGATTAGTATTTTGCTTCATAATCTGGTAGCTGTATTCTGAAGCCCATGACTCAGAGTTTCAGACACAGGCATGCACACTCTTCCTGTATATCCAGATTTAGATATATAAGGCAGTGTCTGAATTTCAGAGGTGCTGAATGCTGGCATGTCGGGTCAGCACCTGATTTTGGATTTTGAAGTTAATGGGAGTCCTGTGTGTTCAGTACCCCTTCAAGTGAGGCCACTGGTTATAGATTGGCTGGACACCTAGTTCTGAAAACCTTTACCCAGATTCTAATTTATCACTTGACTTTATTCAAGTTAACCCACAGTCTTTATAACTTAATCGGTATGCTTTTGGAG
The DNA here is from genome assembly GCF_000455745.1 of Alligator sinensis. NCBI lineage: Eukaryota > Metazoa > Chordata > Crocodylia > Alligatoridae > Alligator > Alligator sinensis. Next base: position 56,648 of record NW_005841937.1, read on the forward strand.
ACCTACATTTAATTCCACCCTTGTAAACCAGTAACCTTTCTGTAAAACTATGATAGTAGTAAACAGATAAAGACTAAAGCAATTCAGGTGAACTGGAAGTGGTGGATGGTGTCATGACCCAATGATTGTGTGCGCGCTTCGGCACTGCAGAATTATTTCCCGCCACATGGAGCTTTCTTTGCACGGTGCAATTCTCAGCTGCAGAGAGAAAACCCTGGTGCAAAGGAGTTCCCGCCACCCGTATGTAAATTTGTTTCCCACTATTGGCTATTTCTAAATTATTCCCACGTGGCAGCTAGCGATTGGCTTGCTAGTCATATAAGAGGTTTGAGCAGTTTCCGCCCAAGTGGTAGAGGACTCCACAACCATCTCGTGGGGACTCTGAGCACGTGGCAGAGTAATAGAAACTTTGTGTGTGTCTCAGAGGAGTTCGGCGGCCTGATCAACCACCAGCCTCTTCCCGTCTCGTTCGTTAAATTCTTAAGACGTATCTACGGTTTTGCGCGCTCGTCAAGGGTATCCAGAGCTCTGTCGTGTTTGTTTTTGCGGAGCCTAGCAAACTCCGTGCGTGTGTCTTCGGTGGAGCCTAGCAAACTCCACTTGTGTTTGTCTGTAACTGCAACTCAAGAAAGTTTTTCCTGCCTACACCGCGACCACCTACGGTGTAAGTAAAACAATCTTTAATTAACCGCTACGAGTCTGTGCCTAATTCTAGTCCGTCGTGCAAAAGTACCTGCCCTACCATTGCGGGCTCCCGGCCACAGCCCGCCGTGCACCCCCGAAAGCCTCGGACCACTCCTGGCCCGCACAGATGGGTGATGTACTCTGCTTCCTGAATGATTCAGGTCAGCGCTGTGTCTTTAATTTATTATCCATCAAATAAAGGATATTTTGAAATATTCATCTATAGCAAGTGCTGATCAGATAGGCCCTGTTTACTTTACTTCTGAACATGCTAGAGAACACTGCTGTGAAAATGTGGCCCATCCATTTGCTCTAGTTCTTTGTGCCAAAAGCCCAAAAATGTTACATACCTGTTGTAGGACTGTGTGTTTTACTGTAATATTTCTGTGTTAACTGTGTTAAGGCTGTAATAATGTGTGCCTCAATGTCTCCCAGCTAATTTTTATAAGGGGGGGGGGAAAGAGGAGGTGAAAAATACAGTGTATCCCAAGTGGGAGAGGACAAGATGGAGCTCAGCTCCAGCATCCACAGGATTTGGTTAGCTCTGTTTACACATCAGCAAAGATGGGATGGTCAGTGATACCCAGGAGCTTCCAGAGAAGCTAAATGATAGATAAGCATGACAATAGATAGGGCAACCAGGAAAGGAGAGGGGCAGTCTGAAGACCTAGACCACCAGGATAGCTTCAGGGGTTCAGAAGCTGAGCAGACTGAGTAACTTGTCAGGATTATACAGGCTGGATTGAACACAGAGGGGCTGCTTAAACATTTGGAGAGGACAGGGAACCTCTGGCTAGGTGGCATTTGCTCTGACAAATGCCTTTATTCAAATGGAGTTGTCTGCTTTCCCACTTGAAATTTCAGGTTCCCCCAGGAGCTGAACTGGAAACTAACTCCTGCAGTCAGGGCCACAGAACAACCAGGGGGGGTTGCGCAGTGAAAGGTCATGGTCCCAGTGTAGGAAGGAGTTGGGCCCCCGCTCCCCGGCTCTAGAAGTCGCATCTAGGCTGGTATCAGGAGGGAACTCTCAAGAGACTAGACAAAGGGGAGCTCCCCAAGGGGACTCTGACATTCGCCATTTCATATATGTTCAGGAATACCCAGCGCTGCTCTAGCTATGTCTGCGTTACATTTTTTTCAGCCTTTGGCTCACAGGGAGCAGTAATCTGTAGGAAGGGCATGTTTTTACAGTAGCCCTCATACTATGGTTGGAGGCAGTGTCAACATGCCCTTGAGGATCAGTTGATCAAAAATAGCAATTACAGAGTTTAAGATAGTCACTTTTTGCTGTTCCAGCTGTGCCAAGGAAACAAAAATTAGCTAAATTCAGGCACTAAGAAATATTCTTCTCATAATAATGTATCCCATTTACGTTTGTAGTGCATGTGAGAATGAGCATGCCAACGTCTAGCCCTGGAAGTCCAGTTCCCCTATTCCTTGAATCTGCGATACATGTTTAAATTGTTTGCTTAGGGGTGTCAAACATACAGCCCACGGGCTGGATCTAGTCCACAAAAGTGGGTCATCTGGTCCGTGGGGTTTGCCACTGCCGCTAATAGTGCTGCTTATCAATGTAGCTCTAGAACCCAAGGGGTTCATGCCCCCACTGTTAGTCTCCCACCCACCCTTTGCTAACAACAATGCTAAAATTGGTGGGGGTTGGTTATTGTTGGTGACTAAAATTAGCGTCAGGGAAAAAGGGGTGAGGGTGGCTGACAGCTGTTGGACATGGGTCATCTTCCCCTGAGGTCTGGTTGTGGCATCTGAGAACTCCTGCAATCCAGATGGGGGGCCCTGGGACCAAATGATTTTGACACCCCTGGCTTAGACCAGTGGCCTAATATTCAAAGTAGGACACCTACATGAAGCAAATTTGCCATTTCTTGGATTTATCGAAAGGTAACTTGTGTAATGCTGAAAGTGTCCTAGAAAGGTGTGTAGACTGTAAATTAGATATGTGTGCAATGTGAGATTGCTGTCAATAATGTCACAACCCAAAGTTGTGGTTTTTCTTGTTTGTGTGTGCTTCCGCATCGCTAAATCATGTTCCCGCCAAATTGCAGCTCTTTTGCACGGTGGAGTGTTCTGTTGCAATTAAGAACCCGCATGCAGGAGTTTTTCCCGCCAGTTCTGTAGCTTTCTTTGCATAGTGCATTCCTTTTGCATTATAGTGATGCACGATGCAAAGGAGTTCCTGCCATTTGTATTTAGATTCGTGCCACATTATTGGCCGGTTCTAAATGTAGGCATACGTGGCGGCTAGCTATTGGCTTGCTAGCCATACAAAAGGCTTGGGTAGTTTCCGCCCAAGTCGGAGAGAGAGAAAGCACGTAGAGTTCAGGAAAGGAGCATGAGGATTTCTAAGCGCTGCTGATCCCTACGAACCCAGCTTTTTCCTTAAGAGGGCAACAGAGGTTTAATTTGTCGAACCCACGGAGCTTCAACAACTCCGGGGGACCTATTTACCGAACCCTCGGAGCCTTAACAATTCCGAGGCACATAACCTTTAGCCTCTCCCCGTCGCCGATCGCAGTCCAGACGTATCCCTATCCTAAGGACCCAATTGTCAAACCCACGGAGTCTTAACAGCTCCGGGGGACCTGGGAACTGAGTAACCCATGGAGATACAGCTGCTCCGTGAGAATGAATTATTGAACCCGCGGAGCCTAAACCACTCCGGGGTCAAGGAACCGAGTCTATTAGAGTCCTCCACTGAGAACTCAAGCGGAGCTGTGCCTGGAAAGCTGACC
>NW_005841937.1:60192-72399 GCF_000455745.1 Alligator sinensis
CGGAAGAGGGCCCGCACAAATAAGGCCACTGATATAGCAAAATGTCTATGTAAAAACATTGCATTCTAGATCAGGAAGTTACTTTATTAGTTCCTTTCAGTGACTGTTGTGGTTTCTCAAATATTATGCTTAATTCTGGTCACCATATTACCATAAAGAATTGGAAAGAGTTTAGAACAATAAAATGGTTGAGACTACAGGAGTTAATTTCTATAAAAGGTTTGTAAGAGTTCAGGAACTTAGAAGCTGATGACTTGGGCAAGATATGACAGACTACAAATAACTGTATTGTATGCACAGTGAGAATAGACAGAAATTACTTAGTGTGATACAATAAAGTACAACAGGAAAAGGAAAATGTTAGGTCAATAAAATACAAGATCCACTTATAGACAAATTGAAGAGAGTCCAGCAGAGGGCAACGAAAATTGTTGTGCTGGGGCACATGACTTCTGAAGAGAGGCTGAGGAAACTGGGCTTATTAGTCTGGAAAAGAGAAGACTGAGGTGGGATTTACTGACAGCCTTCAACTCCCTGAAGGGTATTTCCCAAGAGGATGGAGTTAGACTGTTCTCAGTGGCAGCAGATGACAGAAAAAGGAGCAATGGTCTCAAGTTGCAGTTGGTCTCAAGTTGCAGTTGGTCTCAAGGGAAGTTTAGGTTAGATATGAGGAAAAACTCTCTCACTAGGAGGGCAGTAAAGTACTGGAACAGGTTACCCAAAGAAGTTATGGAACCTCCATCCTTGGAGGTTTTTAAGACCCAGCTAGACAAAGCTTTGGCTGGGATGATCTAGTTGGGGGATGGTCCTGCTTTGAGCAGGGAGTTGGACTGTATGATCTCCTGTGTTCCCTTCTAACCGTCATTTTCTCTAATTCTATGATTCTATCCTTATAATGAAATATAATAACGTGTAGAATAGTCTCCAAAAGGAAGAATTTGGAAGAATGGGCAAAATGCTCAAAAATGTGCTATAGAGAACAATATTACATTGGCATGGTGATTGTATTAAGAATACTGCTAAAAACCCCATCGTTTCAGAGGCATGTGCATCAAGTTGAGTCCTCATACGGAATGCAGTGTCCAGGTTTAGAAATAAGTCTGTAAGTGGCTGGGGTGGATATATTTTAGTTTTCAGAAATGTATATGAATATTTTAGAAAAAAGTAAAAGTTAATTAGTGTTAAAACAAAATATGAATGCTGTTAATATTTTAATATATTATCACTATTTCTTTTCTCTCTGTTCAGTCATGTGATCTTCCCAAATCCATAAAATTATACCTCTGCTGCTAAACAACATCCTTACAGATCATTGACTTCTGTAGATTTATGCCAGTGAGCACAGTTTTGCCAGTTTTGATTAACTTGGGACAGCCCCTAGGAGCTGTTTTGTTATTTTTAGCTTGATCATAAAATATATGTTCTAAAAAGGAGTCTTATCTGTTCTTTTGTGAGTGCCTTCCTTTTCTTTCCCTTGAATTTGCTAAGTCTGTTATGGAGCTAGTTACAGAAGGTCAGTAAGCAGCTTCAGATCCACTGAAAAAAAGAAAACATGTATGCATTTGTTATCTTAGCTGATTATCAGTCACAAATAGTAACTTCCAACTTGATTTTGAGGTGCAATTGTGAGAGGGAGAAGGGGGAGAGACTATAACAGTGGGAGTCCACTAGGCCAAAGATTCTTCCTGGCAATTAAGTGGAAGAGAGGCATTTTCCTGTGATAAACCAAACTCCCATTATTCCCCCTAGTTTGGTTTTGCCAGTTCAGGAATCAGGATCAGGAGCTGTGTACTTATTATTAGGGAGTCAGGACTAGGAGATAATTTGTACCTCTGGAGAATGAGTAGATTATGCCACCTCCATCCCTTTATCTACTTGGCCATCCCTCATGAGGGATGTGGACTGTGAGGCATGAGGCATGAGGACTGTGCTAGCATGTCTGTTGCACAGCCCTCGGTCTAACTGTGGCATTTACACTTGTATAAGCAACTTTCAAGATTTGATCCCCTGAGATTCTATCTAAATGCAAGTAGGAGTGGGTTTTTTTGCCTGCATGCTGAACTTTTTAATGTTATGATTCTCAACCAGGATGCAGCAGCTTAGAGATCCTTTCAAGGGTTTTGCGGGGTGCCAGACAATGTTGTTACTGTTAGGCTAAGTACAGACAGTCAAAAAGCCCAAGGCTGAATCAATTCAATCTTCACAAGTTAGTCTAAACTGTGTAGATTGAATCGATAAGCAAGTGAACAGACATTCACTTTTGATTCCAGAAATGCAGCCACATGCCTACAGTGGCCCAGGCCAAAAGCTGGTGGGCAGGAGAGCACGCCTGCCTGCTCGGCTAAAGCAGACACATTGGACCAAGGTTAGCCTTGTCCACCTGGCAAAGGGTGCCGGGGAGGATTTGCGGGGAGGTGCAAAGCATGCTGGGGGACTGTGAGTTAACTTGAATCTGGAGGCGATCTGGGGCAGAAGTTCAATAAGCTGATTTAACTTAAAACAGCTAAGTCTGATACTACATCCATCCAGATTTATCTTAAACTGGTTTCAGCCATTTGGAAAGTGGTTTTTGCACACCAAACTTTTGGGTTACAGATTTGAACCAGTTTCTGGTCACTTATACTGGTTTATGTGTAATTTCTGACCCTAGCCTTAGGGTACAAACATGATTCTCAAGATGAACCCAGAGATTTCAAACAGGAATCCATAGAACGAAAAACATTTTAACCTGTTGTGGTCTTTCTGAGTTCTTTGTAACAAGAGAATTGCACTGCTATTTTTTTGCAGTCAAAAATGAGTGAAAACTAAAAGCTGGCATTTTAAAACAGTGGTTCTCAGCACAAATCAAGCACAGATATCAGTGTATTTTTCTTGTCTATCAGCCTTAGCTTCAGTGTCAAATGTATAAACGAAACTAAAAAAAGGAATAAAACCAAAAAAACCCAACCTAAAAACTAGTTTTCTTGGACCAGAATCAATTTTTAGTCAAGTAGTGACTAATATGTTTTTTAAGCTATCCAAATTACAGCTTGTTATATCTTAGAATACAGACTTGAGTTTCTCCAGAAGTATGCAGAGAGTTTTTACTATAATTGTGGTTCCTGTTTTCCAATGACAGCTCTGAACTATGGAAAAAATATTGAAAATGTAAATGCTTGAAATATTTTCTGTTCTGGAAAATAGTTGAGAAGTAATACCCATTATCAATCTGATTGTCTGCAGTATTACCCTGTGTAAATAGACAGGCTGTGGAGGACATGATTTTCTTTTTTAACTCTGCAGTTCGAAGATTATCTTTTAAGCTGATGGGGCAGTTGAGTCTTTTTTTCTCCTGCATTGCAGAGCCATAGAAGAAAAATGACACCCAGGCACAACATTTTGGCCAAAGTTTTTTTCAGAAGAGCTGCATCCATAACTGTATGCATTTGGTGTACCAAAATTAAACCTGCATGTGTTTAGTTTACAAACTGAGAGAGAAAATGTTGGCCTGCTAATCTTAAATACAACTTTGAAAATTTGGATTGTAGACAGGGAGATATTACTAAAGTTTTAGTCTAGAATCCTGCAACAAACCAGATATCCGAGTACAAGGGAAATGCACAACTGTCACAACCCATAGTTATTCCTGCCCCTTATGCCAGGAGTGTAGCTTTAACAAGTATCTAATCTCCTTTAACTCTTCCCTCCCAACCTCAGAATCAGTGACTAACTTCCATGCATGTACATATACTAAACTTCTTCAGAAAAAAAAGCACAATACAGTAGAGCTAAATAATTCACAGTGTATCAGGAGTATGGACTTCTCCATAGATTGCCTTCCAAGCAGCATAGCCCTATGGTAGCACAATGGAAGGAAGAGTCTTTGTGACTTCAGGATGCAGGAAGCAGCATATGTCCCAAAATTACAACATACAAAAAACTAGAACTCTTCGTTCCAAAATGATACCTTTTATTAGACCAACTGGAAAATGGCAAGGAAAGCCTAGTTTTTTGTATGTCTTTTTGTCTCAAACCAACACGGCTACTAAGTACACCCCCAAAATGATGAAGATTTTGAATAATTAATTGTTCTGCCACTGGCTCTGATGAAAGTTTAAATGGGAAGTAGCATTTGAAGAAGCATTAAATAAAAAATAAATATCCTGTTAGAGAGTGAGAGTTAGAGTAAGAACTTGAATATGTCTTGGTTCTTCCTGAAGTACATGGAATATAATACATATGTTACAGTAAATGATTCTGGTATTATGCATCCTAGTGAACTGTAAATATGAGACTGAAAGTGTGGAATTTATAGAAAGCAGTGGGACACTGATCCTTCATACCTTTGTACATAGGTATATAGGTCATTTTTAATCCATTAGTAAGGACTAAAATGTATTGCTGTTGGTCATTCAGTTCCCTATGAAGTAGTTGTTCATTTCAGCCTGGCTTGTATTAAGCATGTGTCCAACCTGCTTCAGGAAACAACTGCATCTTCTGCTTGTAGGATGCAGTTAGCATCAGCAACATCAGGCAGTCATAGCCAAGTGGCCAAGGAGTGAATCGAAATAAAATGTGAACTAGTGTATTGCCCCAAGATGTGGGCTGTCATGTTCAGATTTAAGGCTGCTCAGTGGTGTAAGGAATTTGCAGTGCAGCTACCTGAAATGCCCTGAATGTGACTGATAAAATATATCAACTTCCAGCTCTGTCAGTTCATCCCATTTCACAAGAACTTAATTAATGCATGTGCAGTAACTTTAATTGCATATTGAAGAAAATTTACTTCATTTTACTTAAAGTTTTATTCTGTTTTGGGAATTAATTTATTCATTCCCACTATTTTATAACACATGGAAGGTTTAGGCAAAAATGAAATAAAATCAATGTACTCTGTTGAGCCTAAAATCCTGTATATCAAAACCCATGGAAAAATATGATATGCACCAGCATGGTGCTTATTAGTTCTACTATTTTAATTGGCCTGGGGTTTTTTGACCTTTAATTAAAAGAAATGGAGGGGTTTTCTTTCCATTAAAAGCAGAATAATGAAATCATTTAGCTGGGCTAGTAATATTCAGGTCCTCTATCAAGCTACAGTTTAATCAAGAACTAATAATGAAGAATTCCATATAGAATCCTGAAAACAGCATTGCTAATTGCATTACGTTATTAAATACAGTTGGTGCTAGGTACTTAAAGCCTTCAGCCTACCTTCTCATAATTAGCTTACTCCCTTTAGCTTTCCCCTTCAACCTTCAAGAAGAAAGAAGTTAGTGAAAGAGGTTAAAATTTAAAGTGTTTCTTGAATCTTTTGGTTGTGCAAATGATTCACTGAGATGAAAGAGCATAATATCTTGATAGGGTGTATCATTCCATCATCAAAACTAGTTCCAGCATGTGATATAGATGAGGATGCCAAGGGTGAAACCAGTAATATTACATTAAAACAATGTATTCTGATGAAAAACTAGAGGAGTGCTTCTAACCTTCCAGTCACATTTTTATAGCATTTTATTAAACATTTCTCTTTTACTATCAACAGAATAGGCATTTAACACTAAATTTTACTGAACTGTTTGTTTGTTTTCCCTCTGGTTTTGCCCTCCATTTCTCCTACATTTCAAAAAATATTAATAATCAGAATTCAGCCACTGAATCAGTCTGACCCAGAAGTTAGCAACTGACTCAGCCTGTGACCTGTAAGGCTAAGTGCAGACAGTTCAAAAAGCCTGAGGCTGAATCAATTCAATCTAGGCAGTTTCCTCTAAGCTGCATAGGTTGAACCAATAACCAGCTGAACTGACATTCAGTTTTCAATTGGGAAAGGTACAGGGAGGCCTGCACTGACCTAGGCCAGTAGGTAGGGGTGGTAGAGCATATCACCCAGCCTGCTGGCCATTGCCAGCCCAGCCAAGTGCCCCCAAACCGCTGCTGTCCCCCCACAGATGATTAAGAAGCTGCCTGTCCAGGTGCTGGCCCACCTTGGGGGAGTCTCGTCATCGGGAGGTTTCCCCCAACCTGGGTTAGCCAGCCCAGGCAGCCCTGGGGAGCCAAGAAGAATTCCCCCCTCCCCCTTCCCAGCTGCTGATTGCTTTAGCCACTGCTATAGCAGGGAGGGAAAAGAAGTCCTCTTGGCCAGGTGCCTGCCTGTGTAGCCCAGCTTGGGGGCTTCCCCCATACCAGCCCAGGGTCCCCCAGTTCCAGGCATCCTCAGGGAGCTAAGGGGAATTCTTCCCTCCCCAACTGCAACACCTTGCCTAAACTGCTGTGAGTCTCAGGGATAGCTCAGGGAGTGGAGGAAAATTCCTCTTCTCCCCTGCATTAGTTTTGTCTCAGACTCACAGCAACTAAGGCAAAACTGGCTGGGGAGGAGCAGGAGAATTTCCCTCTGCTCCCTGACGCTGCCTGAGACTCGCAGGAGCTAAGGCAAGCAGCTCTGTGGGTTCAGGAGGGGAAGCATTCCCCTCATCTCCCTGGGGCTGCCCTGGGATGGGGTGGGGGGAAGCCCCCCAAGACTTCCCACTGTTCCCATGGTGGGCTGCATGCTCAGGCACCCAGCTCAGGGGACTCTTTCTCCCTCCCTCCTGTGGCAGCTGCTAAAGCAATCAGGTGCTGGGAAAGGAGAGTGGGGAGAACTGCCAGGGTCTGAAAAGCCCCCACCACAGGGGATCTCCCTCCCCCAACATGCTGTGTAGACCCTGGCTAGAGGGGCTGGGGGTCTAGTCTCCTGCCCTCCATCCCTATGGACTGATGGACGCAAGCAAGAAACAGGCTAAGGAGCAGAGGAGCGAGGCAATCCCTGCTCCACTGGAGCAGGCAGCATAGTCCAGGGCTCCAAAGCATCCTGGGATGCTGGGGGACTGTGAGTTAGCTTGAACCAGGAAGGGATCTGGGACAGAAGTTCTATAAACTGGTTTGACCTAAATCAATTGCCTGATGCTACATCCAGCCAGGTTTATCTTAAACTGCTTTCAAAATGACCAAAGCCAGTTTATGTGCACTGAACCTCTGTTCTGTTACAGGCTTTAACCAGTTTCCAGTCACTTAAACCAGTATATGTGTACATTCTGCCCCTAGCCTAAACCATTTGGCTCATTATTTTTTAAAGTTGTCAATGGGACTTCCTTCATTTGGGGTCTCACCTTGAGACACCTAATGAGGCAGTTATGTCTGTGCTCTGGGGGTGGGCAGTTAAAGCACCTGAGCATCACGTGTCTCAGAGTCCCCATGCTGAAAAATGGTGGCGGGAGTACTCTAAGTAATTTTTGAAGGTGTTGATCACTCCATCACAGTTTCAGTTTACTTAAACTAGAGTTGTCGATGTTGAACTATTCTGAAAATCAGGGCCAATATGTTTTGAGTTGGGCATTAAAATGCTAAGACACGCAATATCAGAACAAAAATCTTAGACTCAATCTCTTTGATACAAGCATTGCATTTGGCTTGACCTAACCAGGGAAGCTCTTTGAAGTCTGTAGATAATTGGATGTGATCATCTGCTCCAAGTTATACTTAAGGTATAGTCAATGGGAGCTTTGCTTATGCCACAACTGCAGGATTGGGCCCTAAGTATGACTGAAGAAATTTGACATTTTACGGCTGTTACAGAAAAAAATCTTAGTGACTGTGAACAATAACAGCTCTTGCGTGTTTGGCGTAAGATACTTCATTTCCTTCCCCAAGGAATTTGTGCACGTAATTTATGCTTTAAATGTTGCCACTACATTAGCTGTTTAACTGTAAATAACTATTCCACTAGCATACAGTACATTTAAGCTGTTGCATCTAAAAAGGAGGTTTTGTAGGCTTTTCAAAGCCCATGTTTGCTTTTAAAAAACAGGATTTGGAACTAATAATTTCCTGAAGCTGCTATATATGAAGAAACTTTGAAATACGTTTTGCTGTTTTAATTTTGTTATTCAAAGTAGTGTTAATGGTTATCATTTTGTTCAGGCCATAAACTGAATCTAGTAAGTCCGAAATTTAAAGCGTTTGTCTAGTGTCAGCAGACATCCTTCCATCCTTATTTTATCAGTCTTTCTATCCTTTCTGTCATCAGTTTGCTTCTCAGTTCCCACAATTCCAGAGCAATGTTTTCCACCTATGTAATTTACAGCATATTTATAATTTATTTCTGCCAGCTCAACTGTGTTGAACAAGCTGAAGATTTCTTTAGTTCTCTTTTCTTTCATTTACCCCCTCCATTTCCACAGTTCAGATAAGAGAATGCAGTGTCAAAGAAAAATTTAAGCATTCTCCTCCCTTTATTTGAAGAATATTCCAAATATTTTTCAAATGTATCTAAAGTACCCACAGCAAATATCCTTTCTGCTATGTATATTAAGAATTTATGGTATTGGGTCTCAAAAAGAATACTCTGGGAATTCCAGAAAGAACATATATTGAATTTTAATGTTATTCCACAAATACATAATTTATCACGACTGAAACAACTTTTTCTCATAAACAAAATAGTCCTTCTATGAAAATATAGCAAAATGTGCCTCCAAATACTTCTGCAAAGAACTAGCACCACACTTTAAAATGTTAAAGGGATACTTTTAAACTATCTTAGATAAAATTATGGTTCTTTAAATTTGTTGTGGACCAGAAGTGTTTGTAATATTCTTTGTACTTGCATATCACATTTTTCAGTTCTGTATCTGAATCCATTTTGGTTTTGATTTGGTCACTTTTAATGAGCAGGTAGCAATATTAATGGAACTTGGAAGGAGGAGCAGAGGAAGAAATAGTTAGGAGTATGCACCAGGGAAACAGGTTTCTGAGCACATCCCAAATCTGGCCAAGTAGAGTTCCAACCCCTGCATTAATAGTTTTCTTAGAACCTGTCTATCTGGGGATACTTGGATCATTTAAGACAAATGAGCTCAAACATGATATCAAGGGGGAGTAAGATAAAGTAATCTTTATAGACCACTTCTGAATGTGCTCTAAAAAACATGCTTTCCCTTCACACTTTCATCTTAACATTTCCGGAGTGTCTTAAGTAGACAAGTCCTTATAAAGAGCCAACACAGATTTAGAAACATGGAATCTTGTAATGTATATATTAAAGAAGTAGCATTTGCTTGCTGACAGGACAAAATTTCTTGAAAAATAAGAGATTGTACATACTTTATTACCGAGATAAACCAATAACTGAGCTAAGGTTGTATTGCAATATCACAGTCATACTAGTAATCAAAGAAATATTTGTTGCAAATCCTGCTGGCCTTACTCATATTAGCCTCATTAAAAATCAGTGTAGTTTTTTTATGGAAGGGAAACAGGATTTTGCCTTAAGTTTCAGTGTATGCTGGGGGAAAATATTATAATATTATCAGTCTGACTACAGAAAAAAATTACAGTTACTTGTAGGTAGAGATAATAGAGCTTAACTATAATATCTGGCTCATCATCTGAACTCTGCTAATGCCGAGGGATGTTTGGGCGTATAAATTTGGTTTATATTGAACAAATTGTTGCTGTTTATTTATTAAAGGCAAGCTGACATTTCAAAAACTTCTCTGAGCAGATAGTCAAATGAAGTCACTCTAAATAGAATGTGAGGCAGGGTAGCAAAGTGATTGTGGGGGAAGGAAATGGATAGGAAGCTTGGTGACCCAAATTTTGTTCCTGGCTTTCTCAGGCAAGTGACTTCTATACCTCAGGTGCTCCATTTGTAAAATGAGACTAAGAAAATTTACGTTATTTTGTTAACAACATGGAGATCTTTGAAAGGAAGGTGATATAAAGTACGTAAATATTATTGTTGTGAGGAGGAAGGAGGCTATGTAGGGGAAAGCAAGAATTCTCCAACTTCTCATGGCCTGGGCAGCATCTGAGTAAAAGATCCTTCAGTCCATTTGTGACCTTACTGTCCACATCACATCACATGGTCACAGCCATTTCTTAATTGGAAAACGTGAACATTTTAAAATTAGGATGTATTATATTAAATGTATTAAAATAGTGTGAATATTTTTGTAAACCATTTTTATAAATTATTAAATTTCATTTGGCAGCTAAAACATGGTGTCATTGCTCTATAACCAGCCAGCTCCCCATGGTTTGCCCACAAGAGCTCCATGAGCCTTAGAGCACAATGGGAACCACTGCTGCACAGAGTTTAGTTATTTTAAATTATTTAGATTATGATCATAATTAGATTAAGTCTGCTTGTAAATAGTCATGGCAGTTTATCAGACAGAAAATGACAATGACCAAAATAGGTCTGTGGACCCTGGAAAATGCTAGTTATGTGCTCAGAGACCTACCTTTACAGTGATATAAATGTCAAAAGAAAACTGGAGTAACTCCAGTGACTTCATTGGAGCAAAATGGATAAATATAAGATGAGAGTACATAAATATTTACTGTATCTATAGCTATCTCTGTTACTTATGACACCTATATATCAGATGCAAGAATTAAAGAAGTGTTATGTTTTATGATCACAATCACTCTTATTACTTTCCTAGGTTATATTGTCCCTTTCAAGGATTTGTTTTGGGAAGTTTGCCACTGAACAAAATGTCATCAGTACTTAAACAATCATCCTTGTTATTCCTTTCTCATACACTGAGAAACTCAAGCTTGGTGAAAGGAACTTCCAGAGCCCTCAATCTTAGCTAGGAGAAGCTATAAAGAAATAAAATGTTTTTATTTTAAAAAGTACATGATAATACTTGAAAAAATCCATTCAACTATAGTAATTAATTACATATTTATAAATATATGTAGATGGCAATGAACAATTTGTTAGATACATAGTTCAATAATACAGAACTCTGCTTACAGCAGGGGTAGGCAACGTTTTTGGCCAGAGTGCCAAAAAAACTGCAATATTTACCTTGTATGGTGCCAGACTGCCGGCATACCAGAACACCAGAACTGGGGTGGGGGGTATGTGGCGGGATGCGCTGCATATTAATATAGTTAATAATAATAATAAATGTTGCTTTTTTTCTACAGTAAATACCAGGTTTTCTAAAAATTCTAAACCTGGTAACAATAAATAAAATTTCATATACTACCTTGTAGTGTATTCTTTTTTAGTTAAGCATGTTGTGATGAAAGAGAGAAAGAAGAGAAAAGGAGGAAAGACAAAGAAAAAAAGAGGAAAAAAAGGAGGAGAGAGAGAGAGAACCAGACACACACATACAAACACACATGCATAGAACAGATGCACACATACACATACACTTGCCTGGACCAGACACGTATGCACACATGCACACACATGTAGACAAACATACAGAACCAGACACACACACAACCAGGCACACCTGGGAGCAGGATAAAGTCCAACCTGACAATGTCCTGAGCCTGCCACAGCCTCTGTGCTTCCCCAGGGAGCTGGCTCCCGGGCTGCAATAAGGCCTGCTGAGGCCCCAGTTCAGAGCCTTCCCATCATCCAGCTGCAGGGGTGGTGCTAGGGGGGAACCCTTGCAAATTTTGCCTTAGCCCCCTGTAGTCACCTTCCTAGCACTGCCACCTCCTGCCCACCACACACAGCTGAGCCTGCGAACATGCAGCGCTCCAGGCAGGGGTGGCCCCAGCCTCTTCCCAGTGGTGGGGCTGGGCTCCGAGCTGGCAGGAGCAGGGCAGGCTCAGCGGGACAAGCAGGCAGCTGTGGCAGTGCTGGGAGGGATGGAGCCCCCCGGCCCGCTGAGCCCAGGCCCAGCCTAGCCTCCCCGGTGGGAAGAGGCTAGCACCACCTCTGCTCCAGAACCCTGGCATCAGCTCCGTATAGCTGGTGGGTGAACATGCACCTCAGAGCAAGCAGTGGGAGCGGGGCCTGAGGCAGCACAACCCAAGCCCTGACCCCAACCCCTGCTGTATGAAGCTGATGCTGGGGCTCCAGAGCCCGGTGCAGCTGTGTGCAGTCTATGGGCCACAGCTGGCCCAGGCTCTGGGTAGCTGCTGCCAGCCATGGAGCCCGGGCTGCTTGCAGCAGGGCTTGCAGCCTTGCAGCTGCCTGCTGGGAGCAACTCAGGCTCTGTGGATGGCAGCAGCTGCCCACAGCCTGGGCTGCCAGTGGCATGCCCAGCAAAATGGCCTCATGTGCCATGCTCTGGACGACCCTTGTTCACACAGATACCCTGAAGAAATTTTCGTAAAAGCAATCAGTTAAAAAACAAAACAAAAACAAAATCCCCAGTGTACCACAAGCGTACAAAACAGAATTTAGAAACAAAATTTAAGATTTGGCCCTCCACACTC
>NW_005841937.1:72430-80411 GCF_000455745.1 Alligator sinensis
TCTCAGAAATGCAATAATAGTCCTTGCCATCTGCTGCTGTATATTTTCATGGGTTTTAACATTTTGCTTTTAAAATCTAAATGATGAGTAAAATGTCAAGTCACCCAGAAAATAATCATAGGCATGCTAATCCAAATGTTATCTCAGTTTGTCTGCATAGAAAATAGTTCACAGTAGGTCTGTACTCTCCTGCTTTAGAGACAGAACAGGTAGCATGTGGGTAGGTGTAAGCACGGTTGACTTTATCTGCTAAATTTCCGAAGTAATATGCAGGCTTTTAGCAGTGCGACTCCTGTAGATTTTAATGAGTATCACATGCCTAAGCTCCACACTAAATCTTTCAAAATTTACTCTGTAAGCAACAAGCTTCACATTTTTTTGGAGATTAAAAAATGCTACTGCTTCTAATAAATGTGGGAAAAAATCAGTTAGGATCCACAACAAATCACTTTGTCATGCTTTCTGGCCTAAATGAAATTGAGCTAAAGGACTCACCATTATAAATGCATGAAAGTGAAAAAACCCCCTCTTCCTTCCATAGAAGGAAGCAAAAAAAACCTCTTCCTTCCATAGACTAAAAATCAATTGTCAAGTTATCACAGAGATATCATGCAGTCTCTCCCTCTCTCTCTCTTCTCATTTTCAAATATTTTGAATGGTGACTCCCATATCCATGATGCAGTGACTTTGACATATCAGAAAAATACAATGAAGAATTTATGCAAAGGTCTCTTTCTCTCCAGCATTGCTACAGTTTTCTTCTTCATCTTTTTCTTTTGATATTCCATCAGTTAAAAACTATTGTGGAGATGATAAGTTCAGAGGTAGGTAGAGTATTCCCAGCAGGATACAGATAAGGCCTTTAGCTACAGCACATTATTACAACGTAAAGATGGACACCACCACAATGAATGTAACATATAGAAGCTGTTTTGGGGGTGTTGGTTGGAGCCATGTTGGTCTAAGGACATATGCAGACAAGATTCTTTGGGTAGATGTGATGTCTTTTATTAGACCAACTAAATAGTTGAAAAAAATGGTTTTTGCCAGCTTTTGGGTACAAACACCCTTCTTCAGGCAGAGGGAGAGGGGTGTTTGAACCCGAAAGCTTGCAAAGAACAATTTTACCAACTATTTAGTTGATCTAATAAAAGATACCATATTTACCCAAAAATCTTGTCTACACATAGAAGCTGTCATACAAAAAGTAATCAGACACCAGAGACAATATTCCACAGAGAACGTTTATGTTGTCGCAGGTGGATGCAGTAAAGAACATAAATGTTGTCTGTAATAAAACTTATTCAAGTTACAGTGTTTTGAAGCTGTTCATTTAAGGATGACTGCACTTTATCCAGCAGCTGGAGCAGAATACATATTTAAGTGGATGCAGATTTTTCCCTTAAACTTCTGTTTCAGATATGTAGCAAAAAGATGTCCGGTATCTATAGCCATGAGGATTGTCATTGTGTTGTTTTATGTTCTTTCTTTCTTTTGAGTGAATTTCATATATAGAAGTAAGCAATGTATATATTGCTTACAAGGTTCTTTGGGTAGATGTGATTTATTAAACCAACTAAATAGCTGGAAAAAAATTTATTTGCAAGCTTTCAGGCACAAACACCGTTCTTCAGGCGTAGAGATAGTCTGCTGGTGAATTGTGTGCTCTCTTGGGTAGAATAGAAGCCAAAATACCACATGGAGGCCTGTGAAAATGCAAATGTGTGGCAGTGAGGGTCTGAGGGATGGGAAACAATAGGTGTGCTATGCTTCTCAACTTACAATCTGGTGCCCTTAGTGTTTTGCTTTTAAAATAGCTTGCATTTTTAAATAAATTCATAACAGAAAAGAGAGTTAAGAAAGGTATACATTTTAAAAGACTCAAATCGTTAACATTTCGAATGAGATTTTCAAAGGCACAAATGGGAGTTAAGTCATTGAATTTCAAGAAAAGTTTTGTGCCTGCTTGCTCTTTGTATGTGGAAAATCTTCAGTAATTTTCCTATTATTCCCGTTGTGATTTTAAATACATTCATTTTCCTTAACATACTGTTGTTGTTCATTTCTAAAATAAGCAATAAGGACACCACTAAAAGTCATCTTTGTGGAATGTCTTTTTGCCTATGTCATTTTTGAAGACTCTTGTGATGCCCTGCAATACACCAACTTTAGTTTCTTTCAGCCATGTGGTTTCAGGGCTGTTGCTGCTTACTAGAATTAGTGTGTATGGGTGCATGAATATGTATATATGCTATGTATAGGTATAAAATAACTATACATTTTATCTTAGGTAGCTATAAACCGTGCCTCTAACAAATATCTGAAGACTTCACAAGTAGCAGTGTCTAGTTCAGCAAAACCTGTAGACCAATAGTCATACGCTGTACTCTTCCAGGGAGCACTTAAATTTCTTTTGTTTGGGAGGGGGTTGTTTTTGTTCTTTGGTTTTGGTTTTAGGCTTTTTTGGCTTTTTAATCAGAAGTAAAAGTTTGGGGGGGGGCGGTTGTAAAGGCAAAAAAAACAAAACAGTGTAACATGTTCCATTTTATAGTATCAGTGCTTGGAAGACATCTGAAATACTTTGTAACTCTTCAGAGTAGCAGATGATAAACGGTGTAGAAATATGAAGAATTAAGATGTATTTGATTAATAATAACTACCCATTTCTTTATTTTCATGATGCTTTTCTCTTCATACTAATTTAATGGAAGTACACTCATGCTAACAGTCAGTAAGCTAACTGCTTATGCCAGACTTTGTGTACAGACATTAGCAGAGCCTTGGAATATAAGTATTGCTGTTTACTGGGACATACTATAAGTCCAGTATTCTGTGTCACACAGTGGCAGAGGGTGAATTCTGAAAGGGAGAGTGAACTGAGAATGATCAGGGTTTTTTCCACTGTTCCTTTTTCACTTGTAGCCTCCAGCAGTTAGGCTAAGTACAGAAGTCAAAAAGCCAGAGGCTGGATCAGTTCAGTCTTTGCAGATTAATCTAAGCTGCACAGATTTAACTAGGAAGCAAGTAAACAGACATTCACTTCTGATTCCAGAAAGGCAGCCACTTCTAAGATATTGGCTGCCAGGGTCAGACAGCAGGGGAGTTGAGAGGGGCCCAATCCTTGTTATGGTAGCGCAGACCTGCCCCTTCCCCACTGCAAAATCCCAGTAATAAAAAAAAACCACCACAAAAAAGTTTAGTTTCTCAGCCATGGCCCTGTTGTCCTTTAGGGCACCTTTTACACCCTGATCATCCAAAGGCCCAACTGACTCCTTGGCAGGTATTCAGTTTCTTATGTACTTAAAGAAATTTGTATTGTTATCTTTTGTGTCTCTACCAAGTTTCTCAAATTATCTCTTAGCTTGTCATATTATAGTTTTACATTAGATTGGCCAGTGTTTATGCACTATTGTTTCCTCATTGGGATTTGATGTCTGCATTTTGAAAGAAGCCTTTTTTCTGCTTAATGCATCTACAACTCTGCCATTCCACTATGCTGGCTTTCTTTTGGGTTCAAAATAGGCTTCGGTTTTCATCTCAGTTCCTTTTCTGCTCTTAAGCAAATTTGCCGGTAAATTTTAAAGAAGAATGAAATATCCTACAAATATACATACATATATATGATGCAGAGAGTATCTAAGAGGGTAGAACTGGGGTAAGTTCAATAGTTTGGGACTCAAGAGGCTGGAATCTATGTGAACATGGAACAGTGAACATGGAAAAATCTCTTCTTGCTGTTCTTCCATTTTTCCAACTGTAATATGGGGATAATGATACTCATATCCCATGAAGAGTGTTTTGACAGCTACAAATAAAACATACCACAGGAATTTTTACATGGGGAAGTCTAGTTATAAGTTTGACCTCCATGAAATGGCATGTAATTTACTTCAGTGCTACATTTGCTCTTTAATCCTTAAGAAGTGAAGACATTTCAGATTATTTAGCTCTGACGAATAAAGATCTCTTTTTATACATGGAAAATGATGAGAATAATTTGAAATTAAAAGCACAATCTTTATATTACAGTACTATGTTCTTCTGCATCTGATGCACTTTTTATGTTTATTTCAGGCCCTTCTTGATACTCAGAATCTTTTGAGATCTCAGATTACAAATTTTACTTTCAACCTGGGATTTTCTGGGAAGTTTTACCACACAGGTAAGAATTACAATTTATAATAATTTTTATTTTGGTTATTAGTATTCTTTAAAGCGTAAAGGGCATAGAAATGACTGTAATAATATAGTATCACTTTATTATTCTGAATAAGAAATAGGGAAATGGCCTTATGTTTGTTTGTTTTTTTAGAATGAAGTTTTACACATAATATTTAAATACGTATTTACAGTTATCCTATATTTTATATTTTAATAAAACTGATATAATTTATGTAAATTGTACTGCATATATTTATACAGTGCTCTGATAGATTAGGCACACATTTTAAGCATAGTAAGATATGCTTAAAATGTTCTAAAAATTGTTAAGAATCCATTCAACTTTCATAACTTTATGATTCAGGTATGCATGTAAACTATTTGATTCATTGCCTTCCAATTTCTCTGTATTTCTTGATATGTTTTATAATTTAACAAAGTAATTTCCATAGAAAGCTAGATAAGTAATATTTTCAGAACTTTACATATGAATGCTTTTGACAAAACCGGAGAGTTAAACCATTTATGGTCATGTTGATGGATACTCTAAATCAAAGATAGCCAACCTGCAATATGCATGCCACAAGTGACACAGGCAGTCTCTGTGTATGGCATACAGCAGACTGGGGAGGGGACAGGCAGCACACTGGCAGATAGAGCAGGAAGCAGAAAGCAGAGCAGAAGATGGGGCACAGGTCAGAAAGCAGATTGGAAGACTGGACAAGGAAAGGAGATAGCATGGCATTTGGGGATTGGGGAGAGTGTGGGAATAATTTGTGGCACCCCAGCCAAAAGATTCCCCCCCCCACCCCCCCGCTCTAGATTAACAGCCTGATAGTGAAAGGTTATGTGTATGTGGTGTTACTCAGGCACCTTCACCTGTTACTGACTCCAGGGAGTTCAGTGCTCCTTGTAGGCTCAAGCCCTGAGGTCCCAGTCTTGCAAAGCAAGAGGATACCATTCTTCCTATAGTCTGGATGTTTTTCTATAATTGTGAATAAGCAAAGGCAATGCAGAGAAGATATAATTAAAAAGAAAACTCCAGAGATTTGGGGGAAAATAGAATATGGCCCTCAGAGATCAAGTGCAGAAAAGACAACACGAGTTCATGTCAGAGTTGAAGAAACAGACACTGTATCGTTAAGAGGCTACACAGTCCTTCCTAAAACTCCTTTTGGGTAAGGGCAGCTCTGCTGCAGGTTGGTAGTACAAACTGGCTCACATTGCAGAGTGGTAAATTAGTAGAGACCGTCTCTTCTGTAGTAAACCCTATACTTAGGTTTTAGCTTCTTTCTGAGTTGCTTGTCCTCTTTTTGCTTGCCTGGTTAGTTTTAGCCACATCTGTTAGTTACTTTGCTGGCAAGTGTAAAAAAGCATAGTCCCATAATTACTATAGTCCTGGACTCTTGATGTTGGATCACCCCTGAAATGACCATATTGTGAAACTGACACAGCCACTAGCTTTAATAGAGTCCTAAAGTCTAATGATCCCAGACAGACGGCTGCATCATTACATCTGACTGCCCCCATTTTATCCTTTTTCACATGTTTCTCTAGCTCTGTTCTCTCTGATGGAGAGAGGGTAAAATTGTGGATGGCAAAGGAATAAATCTGACATGATTCACTGATGAGAAGAGGAAGATATGAAGGGGATAGAATGTTAATTGGGGCAGAGATGAATTGAGGCATAAATGGCGATAGAGTGCTAGAGAGAGCACAATACATCTGGTGCACAAAATAGAGTACCTGAATGTTTTGCAAGGAAAGAAGTCAGAACAATAAAAAAGTGAATAAAATAATTACATTTCACGTAAAATTATAATGGCAACATGATGCTTGGAAAAAGACCCGAAGCAAGATATTTAAATGTGTGTGGTTTATGGGAAATAGGAATATACAAAAGGAGAAAATAGCAATGGACATACCAAGAGTTCTGTTAAACCACAGCGAACAAGATGAAGCAACAATTAGGCTCATATACGATACCCTGAAGAGGCTGGTAGGAGAATGTTACAGAATAGCTAGAGTTAGTGGTCTCATTCTTTCCAGTCAGAGCATCCCTCCCCAACTTGAATGTGGCAGCACCACTGTTGTTCTCAGTTTACCTCAGCGGTTCTCAACTGGGTGTCACCATGCTGGTAAAACTGCCCTGCATGCCTACTGTACAGCCAGACCAGGAAGGACTATGGCACAAGTGTGTACCCTCCTGCCTCATTAGAGTTCTCTGCTAGTCCTAAAAGCAGGCAGGAGGGCCAGCTGATACTGCCATCCTTCCCAGTCCAACCCTACGTGGTATCTCCTGGAGTCAGGAGCATGCAGGGCAGGTGGAACTGACCCAGGAATTTCTGTTTTTTGGAAGGAGCATGGGGTGGGGAGCAGACTGGGAAGGGTTACAGCTAGAGCTGGCTCTTCTGTCTGCTTTAGGGGCTATCAGGGAATCCTAAAGCAGGAGGATTGCACATGTCAGAGTCCTGCACATGGGGCAGTTTTACCTGGCCCACACTGCAATACCTGCAATGTGGCACCCTGGCTGAGAGCCACTGGCTCAGGTAATGTAAAAAGGATAATAGACCTGATTGCAGTGGGGATGATCTAGATAAAGAATCCTGAAAAGGATTTGTAAATACTTTCTCTTAACCTCTTTATACACCACCTTCTACATAGGTTATTTTACTAATAGGTTATCTTCTCCCCCTCCCCCATATAGCACTGTCGTCTAACTGGTTGAATGAAAAGGCAATGCTGAACTACTTATTTGAGATCTATCTAACAGAAGCTTGGTGGTGCTTTATTTTTTATTATTATTTTAATGTATTTAGGAGGTTTTGAAACTCGTATTTGCAATCATTTTGAAATAATATTTCATACATCATACTTTATATGACTAATATTCAGCTTATTTTTTCTTAACGATTTTAACCCTGTAACAAAACTGGAGATATTGTTCTTGGGGATTTCTCTGCAGGAACAGAAGAAGAGGATGAAGGTGATGACCTGTTGTTGGGGTCAGTGGATGAATTCTGGTGGTTTCCCCATATGTGGAGTCACATGCAGCCTCATCTTTTCCATAATGAGTCTTCACTAGTGGAGCAGATGATTCTCAACAAAAAATTTGCATTAGTAAGTAACATCTGTGCATTATGTACTGAGTAGAACTGGGCAGGAGCTGTAATTCTTCTTTTTATGGGAAATTCTGTTATTAAAATAGTTGTTTTTCCAGTACCCGAAAATGAATTAAACTTTATATACAAGGAAATGTAAAATAATAAAAAGTCAAGGTCAACTGAAAGAGTTTGTTCCTATAAAACTGAAATGTTTTATTCTGATTTAGGTATTTTTATTATAAGTAATAACTTACAACAGGGCTGTCCCTGCAGCAGAGGGGAACCAAGGAAGAGATGTGCTGCCCAACCACCCAAAGGGTTAGCATACAACCTATGGGCTCCTTTCTGCTGAGATGTCAGAGATGCATGCATGGTTGGTGGTGGGCAGGGTACCTGTGCTCTATGGTGGGGGACAGGGATGGGCTGCCCACATGGCAGATGGGTGGCACACATGGCTGGGAGATAAGCGGGGGGTATACAGTTCAGTGGGGAAGCCAGGCTGAGCCAGGCAGCCCCTGAAATATGTGTGGCAGGGACAGGGAGGTGTGCTACACTGCCCATGCAGTGGGAGAGAGGCACACTGGGCGCAGTGGGAGAACTGGGGGAAAGCCATGCTGGGGTGTCCATATGGCAGGGGATTCATAGATTCATAGATGTTAGGGTCAGAAGGGACCTCAACAGATCATCGAGTCCTTCCCCCTGCATAGCAGGAAAGA